>NC_045750.1:20691430-20754954 GCF_008692095.1 Etheostoma spectabile | reverse complement strand
CTCTTTTACAGTGTCAACACAAATCTCTCCTATACAAAAGATTTAAAAAATGGGTGGGATAAACAAACACTGTGCAATGCACAGCACATACATTCTTGAGTATGTTTAACACAATATAACAATCCCAACATAAAACCTGATGCACAATCAAACTGACTCTCTTATTTTGTAAGCTCACATGCTAATGATACTATACATGATGCTATAAGCTGGCTAATGTTAGTCTAATGTTATGTATTTGATTCGTAAATGACCACAACATGAGTTACCGCCAACTGACGTCAAGTTTTGACTTGTGAGTTAGCTAACATTAGACGGATAATTTTAAAAGCTACTGCAATCTGCTTGCTACCATTGCTAGATCTAGCAGCTGTGCACTTTGGTTCACGTTAGCTAACATTAGCTACTATAGATAGTTGCGTTCTGCAGCCATAAGCTAGCTACCAATCAAGCCAACTTTAGACGATAACTAACGTTAGCTAAACTCAGCTGTTTAGGTCCAGTAGCTAGCCAACGTTAATGTTCGCTAATAACATAGCACTAACAAACTGCACGGAGAGCGAAGATAGTTAGCTAGCACCACCGAAGTGCGCAGAGCTCTAGCTACACAACACACTACACAAACACTAAATTAATTTAGCCAACATTAGTACTTAATTGTTATCGTCTCCTTCACTGTTGTCAATGGGCTGCCTCTGTTTCAAATGCTACCACATTGCTGTTGTGCTGGTGTGGTATGCCAACTTCATTTGGCAAAGAGTGCAAATAATGACACCTTTACATTCAGGACTAAATTTGAAGTATTCCAATACCTTTGATGATTTAGGGTACAGCGTTTTTTTTAAGGACTTTTTCTTTTATTGGGGCTTTTTGCATGGCATTGTTGGGAATTCTGTGAGGAGGTTGCTGTTTCGTCCTCCATTCTGTGTAATGTTTTGATATCACACGTGTGTGGCGAAGCAGCAACGCAAAAATATGAGGTTAACGTAATTTTGACGTTGATGCGTCGACGTGATTGACACGTCGCTACAGGCCTAGCTCATATATTGTTACCTTGCACGGCAGCTGGACTCTCGTGGGATCCCATTAAAATTAAGTGTATGTGTCTAAACTAACAGCTCACTGAACCAATTGGCATCCGGTGAGGTGTGTGTGTGTGTGTGTGTGTGTGTGTGTGTGTGTGTGTGTGTGACGACCGCAACTGTTCAATCACCTGCCAGGTATTCTTTTAAAGTACCTGCCGTCTGCCCTTATAGTTTCCAGTGATGACTTCTTTGATGGTTCTGTGTTAACAAACCATCTATCTGGCTTGTCCTGTTACATATAGTGTCCTGAATATGCAAAAATGAATAAAAGGTTAAGCTGAATGCGCTGCTCTAAGTAGTACATACGTACCATAATCATTTTGCTCATGCTTTAATGAAACTGCACTGGGTTATGTGGAGTATTATGTAAAAATGATACCTCTGTGGACCACCAATTTTTGCACCGCCAACGGTGTGGCCCTTCCATTGATGCTATTCATGCACACGGTCTGACTGTGCTTTACATTTCCCTCTCCTCATTTGCTTGCATGTATTCATTTCATTATATGGAGCACTTCCAAACTAGTGGAGCATGTTCCTCTTTCTTACTAAGAAGAAAAGAAAGTCATTAAAGATTTCTGTTCATTCTGATGCAGCAGCACATTTTAGTTATTGACAGTGTGAAAAGGGAAATTAGGTCACAGAAATGTGGAGCACCAGGCGTTCTCAGGACACACAAAGACAGCTTTAGCTAGGTTCAGGTTTATCTTCCAGCCCATTTGAAGTTAGCGATTTCAGGTCATTGGCATTCAAGCACTGATGAGCACCAGAGATGGTTACTTACTGAGTGTGACTGACATTTTCGATCAAAGTACATTTTGTGAGTTAACTTTAAGAGGTGGATATTGATTGATCTTATTTTGTTTTTTTAAGTCTTCATGCGTATCATTAAAACTGCTCAATCGCTCCTGGTTTCCTGGCCCAAATGTGAGTCATTGTTCGCCCCCCCAGGAGAAATATGGTGGTTTGAAGCCGAGATCAAGAAGAACCGGCCGAATAAAAATAACACCAAAATACATTTCCCACAGATCGGTTTCCATGCTTTTCAATAGCAATTGATTGCGGCTTAACAGAACGGACAGATAATTGGAGTTCTTCTCGGTGAGATAACGGTACAAAGACATGTCTTTATAGGATGACCTGTTCTATCTGGAGATTTTTCCTTTGTGCCACTATCCCCACACTGAATAGGTCAGAACTGTCAGTGGCACACAGCTACACACTGGGATAAAAACACACTTTGTCAATAAAGCACAAATAAACCACTCCAGCTTTGTGTGTGGGCTGGTAATGCACCACTTGGCCTTGGTCGTACAGTGTGCATCTTTTAAATATTTTTTAAAATTCTTATAAAACTCTGGAAACTTTAGGACACGCGTAATTTAATTACAAATACATTACAACAACCCAAAGCAACTGGAAAAGATTGTTTTATATTATCTCAGAACAAACCTAAGCCTAGCCAAATTGTATCAACCTAGTTGAAGCACACAGTAATTTAGTTTAAGGTAGTGATTCAGCAAGTTTTTATAGTACTTGCATTAATTGATTATTAATGGCCACTTGTTGGTGTATGAGCGCCTTATAACGCTAGTTTTGCAAAGACGTTAGAAAAGAGTTTCTTCTTTGCACATCCAGCTGACACAGAGCAACATTAGGATTTACTTTAAGCTGTGTTTCTGTCCATCTGCCAAATTTTAAATCCTATATTCCTCAGAGAACTCACAGAAATAACTCTCTCTTTAGCTTCTAAATGCTTCGCTATGTTCATCACCTATTAACTAACTTTGTCAGTGCAATATACCAATCCAAAGCAAATGGAAACTATTATTTTATATTACCTCAGAACAAATGGTGGCTTAGCCAGATTTCAATAGCCAAACAGAGGTATAGTTGAAGCACACATTAAGTGAAAAGTAGGAATTCAGCGAGCTCTAATAATACTTTCATTAATTGATGTTTTTAGGGTACTTGGAGCATTGCTGAATTGCAACAAGTCTGCACTTGCCAAATGTAAGGCAACTTCCTCAGGGAATTCCTCACAGAAATATCCGTCTCTTTAGCTTCTAAGTGCTACACTGTTCATTAGATCCAAACCAAAACATTAAAGTTGCAGGTTGTAAAGCCAAAACAATAAAGACGCTATAATGCTCCATAGAGCTGAGGGGAACTGCAGACTTGGGTAATAATTATCTGGAGCTTCATCACTACAAGCACCTCTGTTCATATTTTGCATAGCCTACTCAATTTGTCAATTGATTAGTGCGGTTTCAGTGTCTTTATTCATTAATTTTTTTAAGATCCTTTTTTTGGACATTTTAGGCCTTTATTTTGATAGGACAGCTTAAGTCATAAAAGGGGAGAGAGAGAGGGAATGACATGCAGCAAAGGGCCGCAGGTCGGAGTAAACCTCTATATCCCACTCTACCTGGTAGGCGCCCGGCTTCAGAATCTTGAAATGATAATAGAAAACTTATTTTTATCCAGCTAAAACTTCATAAGGGGCGATGTCTTCATTTACAGCGCTGCACAAATTGAATAGTCAGGATTTATTGATTTTTATTATTTACAATGTGCTTAATTATTCATAATTTTTGAAAAGCATGAGTTGAGGAGGACATTCCCCCCCTAACCGACATCCTCCCTTGTGTGTTGCTAAGCAGTGAGTGTCTGAGTGGAGTGGTGGAGCGGCGTTGTGAGAAGATAACACAAGTGGATTGAGCAATCCAGCGAGCATGACACTGCCTCTGGCTGGACTTGTTGATTACCCGCCATTCGCCGCTTCTGTAACCTCAGCGGGGCCCTTCACTAGAGAAACGGCTCATCATTCGCCTCCCACCGTGCCTCATTACAGAGGCAGCGCCGCGAGCGCTGGCCCAGGATCAGCTCACCTGAGCCTCTGAGTTTCAGAACTCACACAGCGGCTGTTATTAAAGCTGATCTGGGGTCAGAGCCCAGAGACAGTGGCAATTGAATGTGTGCCTCTGTGCCTGAAGGTCTGATTCCGGTTTCAGTATGATCAAATAGGCCTCCTGGTGTGAGGATGTTATTGGCTCACCTATTCATATGCATCATCAGATGTACAATAACATGGAATAACAAATGCAAATTAGGTTGGTATGACTACTGAATTTACATACTGTAAAAATGGAAAAAACTACATATTGTATCTACAATGTGTAGATAAATGTGTTACAATGTTATCTAAATTAGATAAATAAAGAAAACTGGGCTTTGATTGGAAAATCAATATGGAATGTGGAGAGATGATTAATTATTTAATTGAGCTGGTAAAAAAGGCACTGTAAAATCCAAATAAAAGTAATAATTTCTTAAGTTCTTAACCCTTAAAGAAGGGAAATTGTTCCTGTATAAAATAATCTAAAATAAAAAACAAAACAGCCAGAGCAGTCATTCACACTATCGAGTTAAACACTGTCACATTCTTTTTAATGTTTGGTCAATTTCTAATATCGAAGGAGACTATGGATAACAAGTTAAATGTGTATGTCTGGTACATAGCTTTAGCTTTAGCATTTAGCATTTAAAATGGTTGCACACGCAATGTCCCAATTTTAAAACCTCTGGCCTTTTCAGTTTCATCAATCCTAGACAAACTTGATACAGTACATGTTTAACTTAAATCAATCCCCTAGCTTTAGCTGCTAAAGAATTAACCACAAATCAGATTTTGTATTTCACTGACTGCATTTACATGTACAAGATACAAACATCTTTGTTCAAAATCTCCTATAAAGAAGGCAGGTTTTATTTTTAGTATTTTATTTAACCTCTATTTATACATGTAATGTCATTGAGACACAGGGGGCCCTATCTTGCACCTGGCGCTGAGCAGTGCAGAGGCCGACACAAATGCACCTGCGCCCATCTTTGCGCCCATGGTCTCAAAGGGAGGTGTGTTCAGGGTAATTATTGCTATCTTGAGGCAGCAGAAAGCGATCGTGCCATTGACCAACAAAAACCTTGTCTAAAGTGAATAGCGCAGCATTTCTTTGAAATTGAACAGCGCATTAGTAAAGTGTGCCTAGACTCTTGCACAACACGCGCACACTATGCTTGTTACACAAACACAAAGGGACTAGCAGCAGCACACACACACGCAAAAGATTTAAAATAAAAATATCACTGTTCAAATCCGCCATCATAATAGCAATGTGCCAAGGTACAAACATGCCTGGCTTTTAAAGGGAATGGGAAATTACATTCTGATTGATTTATTGCATGTTACACCCAAAACCACACAAATGAATTAATGAAGACACTAAGTACAACCCTTCTGTGTGTGCCTGCCGCATGGACCCTTTTTTTCCACCGCCAAACTACCAAAAGTGGATTTGAACACCCTAAACGCACCTGCATCATGTGCTTCACGCCGTGCTCTTAGATTGTTAAAATAGGGTCCAGGGTCTCCTTCTCAAGAGAGACAATACACAAAATCAGTTACAGATAGATAAAAATAGTATACGCAATATGTATTAAATACAATATTTAAACAAAAGTGCCAAGTAGACTTAAAACACTAAAGAACTAAAATCAAGAACAGGATTCTGAAGATGTTTTTTTTCCACTATCCTAAAAATTATATTAAAATCGCCTAGTGGGATCAAGTTGGACAGTTTAAGATCCTGCTGATGTGTATTCCAGGTTTAGGGGAAGAGAAAGAGCGACTTTTGCCAAGCTCTGTACAAACTGACGGGACGTTGAAGGTGTTGAAGGCCTGGGAGCAAAGGCTTTGACTGCAATGCTTGCGTGACATGTAAATGGAAAGGTTTGAAAGTAGCATCTCCTCGGGGCTCCGTCTAACCCAACCCTTGCCCCGCGGGCTCCCCCCAAACACAGATGTGCACAAGCACTGCTGCATCGCTGCCTCAGAGCAGAGCTTCAGTCTTTCTTTTCTTTACCTTTTTTTCTTCTCCATTCTCCAGTAGACTTACACACTCTATATCCACAAAGTTTCACTTCCGGGATTGCCGTCAGAAATGTTCACTCTTTTTGACCAGATGTCTGTTAACTTCAGCTTTCTTTGTGTTGGAATTTTCAATTCATGAGGACTATGGTTAACTCTACAGGATAAATCCAGACAGCTAGCTAGACTATCTGTCCAATCAGACTTTTCTGTTGCACGACTAAAACAACTTTTGAACGCACATATGTTCCACCAATACAAGTTCCTTTGCAAGGCTATTTTAGGTAGATTGTTTATTGTCATTGTATATCACTACATAACAAAGTTAAGATGACATCAATCACTCACTTAGCAGTATAAATAAGAAAGAAATATGTCAGTAGCAATAAATAGTTACATATGGAGTAAAAGGAAAAGAAAGTATTAAAACCATACTAAAAAAACCAGTGCATTATCAACACGGTATGGTTCAAGTCCAGCTTAGCTTAGCCTTTAAGGCAGGCCTGGGCATTGTATGACCCATGCACATGTATGCGAATGAGCTGTTATCCCTAAAAAAGGTCAGCTCATGGGAAAGAAAGAGAGGTCGATACAGAGTGCCGAGTTTTTAACCAAACATGGATTTATAAGTATTTATTTACTGAAGTCAAAGGTAAAGCCGTGCGCTTAGTTTGCGGAGAACAGATCGCTGTGTTGAAGGATTATAATGCAGAGTGGGCATGGACATCTGAAGCTTTGCGAGTTTAACTGCAAAAGCAACAAGGGTTTTTTACCAAGCGTTGCACATCCAGGGATGCAGCAGCCAAGACCAGCTCTGTTATCTCCCAGAAGTTCACCAAAAAACAGTAAGAGTTTATTAAAGAGTGTTTGGTGGACTCTGCTGCACTAATATGCCCAGAGGAAAAAAGAGGCATTTGAAAATGTTCTGCTTTTCAGGCAAACGGTAACGAGAAGGATTGAGGACATTGCAGGAAACTCGGAGATTCACCTGCAAAGCAGACAAACATTTCTCCTAGGCTCTGGACAAAAGCTGTGATGACACAGCCCAGTTACTAATTATTGTACGTGGGATAACAAAAGACTTTGAGATAATGTAGGATCTGGCAGCAATAATGCGGTCAATGATGATAAATGGGACTTAAAACTGGCATGTTTTACAACCAATGGTTGTCCAAATCTTCTGAAGCAGATGCAAGATAAAGTGACTGAAGTGAACTCAGAACGGAATTTGGTATGTTTGCATTGCATCAGCAGGTGTTGCGTAAGTCAGTTATAAAACTGAACCATCTTTTGGTATATGAAAGTCAAAGACATCCCAGAGCTCTCAGATATAAACTGGGTGTCTGATCTTGCATTTGCTGTTGATGTGACTGCACTGATGAATGAACTAAACACCAAACTGCAAGGCAAGGGCCTATTTGCCCAGGACAAAATGTTGGCATTTTGTACTATGTCTGCTTCACTTTTTCATGTTCTAAGAAAAAAATTTAAAAAAGCTAATTGTGTAGTTAGACTACAAACAAAGTAGTAATAGCACTTTGTAAAGTTAATTGAATGCTGTTCTTTGAAAAATTCCAAGAAAACCTGCAAACATTGGTCACAATTGCATCCCTGGATGTTGATTAAATAGTGACATAATTGCATTTTGTACTATGTCTACTTCACTTTTTTGTGCCCTTACCAGTCGCAACTTATCAGAGCCCTTAAAATGTACTGCTTTTTATAAAGAGATACAATTAATATTGAGCAGAACTGAGTTTAGCCTATTGGTCTGGCTCTCCACAACAATCCCTGTTTCTCATGTGGCCTCTTGAGAAAATTAATTGCCCACCCCTGCTTTAAGGAGTTCATTTATAGCCCTGGAAAATAAACTATTTCTTACATGGTTTGTCTGCGCCCTCATGACCCTAAGCCTGCCTGAGGGTAGGGTATCCAAAAGGATATGGCCAGGGTGTGTTGTCTAATGCTTGCTTCTCTTCTCCGCAGCCTACTGGAGTATACGTCCTCAAGACTTGGGAGAGGGGCACCAATGATTCTCTGGGCTGTTTTAATTACCCACTGCAGGTTTTTTCTCTCCTTAGTGGTGTAGCTGGAGAACCACACTGTTCATATGCCAGCACACTCTCTATTGTGAACCTTTAAACCTTTGTGCAGAGTTTCGGCAGGAGCCTGTTGCATCTTAGGGTTTTCAGGAAAAAGAGTCCCTGCCAAGCCTTTTCCCTATCACCTTAGTATTCACTCCCCAGGTAAGATCCTCTGCAAGATGCACATGTAGGTATCTGAAACTTGGGACCTGTTCCATCTCTTCTCAATGTATCACAAGACTGTTGTGGCTTTTGTTTTTACGTTTACGTTTTTCGTTTCCTAAAGTCAATTATGATTTCTTTTGTTGTCTTCTTGTTGAGCATTAGGTTGTTTGTGCTGCACCAATGACTGTACCTCCTCCCTGCAGGCGGTCTCCTTATTGTTGGTTACCAGCCCCACCACACCTGTGTCATCTGCAAATTTGAATAAGGAGTCATGAATGGGAGAACAGTCATATGTGAATAGTGAGTAGAGGAGCGGGCTGTGACCACAGCCCTGGGGAGTGCCAGTGTTGAAGACGGTGGTGGAGGAGGTGAGATTTCCAAGTCTGACATACTGGAGGTCTTAATCCACTGACAGAGGTGAGAGTCCAGGCCACGTGACAGCAGTTTGTTGACTTGCTTGTTGGAGTTGATGGCGGTGAACTGAAGTCAGCTAAAAGCATCCTGACATAAGGGTTGGGGTTCTCCAGGTGAGTGAGTGAAGTGTGAAGTGAAAGTGAGATGGCGTCATCAGTGAATGTGTTGGCTCTGTATGCAAATTGGTGTTGGTCCAGGTTACCTGGAATGAATGCCTTGATGCTTTTCAGTACCGTTCTCTCTAGACATTTCCTTGTGACTTGTGTTAATGCTATTGGTTGGTAATCATTCAGACATGTAACAGTTGACTGTTTTGGAACAGGAATGTGGTAGCAGTCTTTAGGCAGGTAGTAACTGTGACCGCCTTCACTGACCTGTTTAATATGTCAGTCCAAACAGCTGCAAGCTAGTCAGCACATACCTTTAGTGCACGTCCTGGGACCCCGTCAGGTCCAGGTGCTTTCTTGATGTTAATGTTCTTCAGAGCCCGCTTGACCTGGTACTTATGTAGTGTGATTGGTTGCTCATCCCCGTGAGTACTGACAATGGTCCATCTTGCACTGGCTCCGTCCTCAAAACTGATGAAGAAGAGATTAAGCTGGTCAGGGAGGGAAGGGTCAACAGAAAAGGGTGGGCCATGGTTTGCTGTGCTGTTTGTTATTATCCTGATTCCCTTCCACATGCTGTGGTGGTTGTTTTCTTTTAAATGTTCAATGTGCAGCTCAGTCCCTCCAGGATTTCACTGCCTTTTTTTGTTTGTTGCAATGAAGTTGCAGGAGACAGAGAAAGTTGCAAAAAGATTTTGACTTTTTTAGTGTAGTTCTTTAAAAATAAAAAGGAAACCTGATTTGAGGAGAATAAAACTAGTTTTCCTAGTAAACTTACCAATAAGGCTGAGGATGCTGCAAATGATCATGGGTGGTTGACTTAAGACAAAAAATAATGAACAAAATTTAAACATGTCAGTAGTTTGTTGATCTTTACATTGTTAGTTAATTTCCTATCCTGGCCTGGGAAACATATTCATACAGTTTAATTAAGTATTACATTTTGGACTTTGGACAATTTAGGTCATCGTGTACATCTCATCTTCGGTTTTTCCTGCATCCACCGTGTGTGTTTATGTGTACGCACGCATCAGTCGCGGGGGGAACTGAGCAGCCCCGCCGGCTGCAGAGAGCCAACAGGATTGAAACAGCAGCCGCTTTCATCAAGATCAGAGTGAAAAAATTATTACAGCATATTGATTGATGTTAAAATGTATAATGTAAGTTGGCAGGACGGTCTGAAATGTTTTTGCACAGCCTTTCGCTGTACATTTTGTTGGTGAATGTGAGATATTCGAGTCACACGCGTCTCGTCTTCATATCAGAAACAAGGACATGAATTTGGCGATGTACGTGTGACGTCAACCCATTCTCAATACCGCTTGGTCATTGGCTCTCAGCGTCACATGCTGATACAAAGTCTGGCACGGGCTGGCATGGCTAGGGATCAGTTGGATGTTTAGTCCCGGTGGTATTATCAATACAGAACTTAATGTATGATAGTACTGTGGTGGTGTATTGCTCAATGTCTGCATGGTCAAAGAGCTTCTTGATAGTATCCTCAAAGCAGTCCTGTAGCACCGATTCCTTTTCCTCAGTCCAGTTGCAGTACTGCAACGTCTTGATTTGGCATCTAGTTCTGTTGGCAACAGGTCTGTAGGTTGGCCAGATGATCAGACTGACCGAGGTGGGGGGCTGGGAGGGCTCTGTAGGCACGCTTTATGTTTGTGTACACCTGATCCAGTGTTTTGCCCTTCCCGGTTTAAATTTTAAATTTTTTATGAAACTTAGGTAGGACTGACTTTAAGTTTAAGTGATTAAAGTCTCCAATCACAATGAAAAGGCTATTAGATAACTTTTTTTGTTGTGCACTGATAGCCTTGTACAGTTTTTTTCATGGCCAACTTAGCATTAGCTCATTGGTGGACATACACAGCAGCCACAAACACAGTGGTGAAATCTTGGGGTAAATAGAACAGCCTGTATTTAAGCAGCAGGAATTCCATGTCTGCACCGCAATGTCTCTCCATGACGGTAACATCTTTGCACCAGTTGTTAGTGATAAACACGCATGCTCCTCCCCCTCTCATCTTACCGGACTGTATTGTGCGGTCTGATCTGTAAACACTGTGGCCTGCTCTACAGCTGTGTCCAGGATGTTCTCATGTAGCCATGTCTCAGATATTATCATGTTTGTCATGATAATATCTGAGACATGGCCTGTCCCAGCAGTGATTGGTAGTCCGGAGTCTCATCAGAGAGAGCAAAGGTTAGCAAGAAAGACGCTGGGCACGGCAGGTTTGTGCGGTGCTAGGTGAAAGCCTGTCCCAGCTCCCAGCCCTCTTCCCCCGCTTCTGCTTCTTCTTCCACCTCCTCTTCAGTCTGTGTCTCTTTCTGGTGACTTGAATTAGTTCCCTACGCTTCGTTGGACAATAAAATCTCATGGCGACTGTGATTGGTTTAAAGAAATGCCAATAAACCAGAGCTATGCTGGAATGCTTTGTGGACCAGCCAGACCCTCCACCACAGCGCTGTGAAGGAAGATCTGCCAAAGCGAGACTAGGCCTGCAGTAACTCTGGCGGCGATGATGCACATTGAGCTCAGGCACGTTTACGGGATGGGTAAAGTACGCACAACAGGGGCAAGGAGGCATTTCCCTTTTTTTTCCCAAGCAGCCTGCAAGACAGTGATTGATGGATTTCTGTTTTTACCGGATTACAGCAACTACAGATTATGGACTCATGGAAGCCTATGAGTTATTTATTGCTGTTGGGCTGTAAAGATCATTTCAAACAATAAGTATATTCCAACCCTGTCGTTAAGACTGGTCTCATGAAGTCATTCAGAGAAGTCCAGGAGCTAACATCTTAAGCAGGCTCAGGTTTTTAACATATGCAACAGACTACATGTTAAACCATGCATCTGTGGTGATTGGCTTCATTTGATAATCAGTAATTGCACACAGCTCTTTGAGGTTGTGTGAAGCACTAAGTGATTCAAGTCAGGCTGGATTCGGAAGTTGACAGAAAGAAAAAGTTGGCTGCACTTCTGTTCTGCTGTTGGGACGAGCCAGCGTAGCCTGGAGGCATCAACAGAGAGAACATCTGTATTCCAGACAACACATTATTGTCTCTATGGCCGACTGATGCAGCTGAAGAGCACCTTCATCCTTTGTCTCCAAAAGGCAACGGAAATCACTTTGGGGGCTGTTTGGGGCCAGCGGCCATCACACTGGACACTCGCGCTTCCTGTCCACACTGCTGCAGCCTAAGCCAGCCTCGAGGTAGCAAAGACACTGTCTGTGGAAAATACCCTAGATTGATTTCCCCATATGCTCAAGAGTAATTCATACAATACTTGCTTGTGCTGTTTTTTATGTGTAGCGATCACTGGAATTTGTAACATGGGCTGCCAGTAAAAAAAGTTGGTAATCTAATATGATCTATAGTATTGATTCACTAATTCATATATGGGTAATCTATTTTTATTTTTTGTTATGTATTTATTTATGTCAATCAAACCAGTCAAAACCAGTCAGTTAGCTTAACTTAAAGCATGCATTAAATCATGGATGACCTACAATTTTCTGATGTTAAACTCTAACAAAACTGATGTTATTGTGCTGGGCCCTAAACACCTCCAAACTTCATTATCTAAAGATATAGTTACTCTGGATAGTATTGCTCTGGCCTCCAGCACTAATGTCAGAAATTTAGGAGTTATTTTTGATCAGGATATATCCTTTAACGTCCAACTAAAACAAACCTCACAAACAGCCTTTTTCATCTTTTAACATTGCCAAAATTAGGAACATCCTGTCTCAAACTGATGCTGGAAAACTAGTCCATGCATTTTTTTCTTCCAGGCTGGACTACTGTAATTCCTTACTATACTATGCTTAAAAAAGTCCCTTAAGATTCTCCATCGGATCCAGAATGCTGCAGCGCGTGTTCTGACAAGAACTAAGAAAAAAGATATTTCTCCTGTATTAGCTTCTCTGCATTGGCTTCCTGTAAAATTCTGGATATAATTTAAAATCCTTCTCCTGACCTACAAAGCTCTAAATACTCTAGCACCAGCATAGACAACTTATGGCGTTTTTCCACTGCTGGTAACAGTTTGACTTGCCTCGCCTTGCCTCGACTCTACTCGACTCGACGCATTCAGCGTCCGTTTTCCATTGCAGATTGAGTAACGCCTCAGCGTGGCTGGTCACCATAGCTACGCGTGATGATGTAATTTTCAACGCGACGCACAACAGCACGTTGGCTACTTGCTACTTGAACTTTTTTGTTTCAAAAGAAGCTGAAGGAAGCAACAAAAATCATCTAACAAATCAAAAAGGAGTTCGGGAATACCGACGGAGTTCAGACGTCGACCTAATTGAGCGCTTGGTTAAAAGTTTAAGGATGCACAGAATAGTTGGTAAACAGGACATTTTGTTATTTCCACTTCTATTGTGCGTATTTGTGGTTGTGAAAACTTTTATTCCACTAACGTATTATGTTTTTATTGAAGTACACATCTTAAATACTTTTAGTTATTAATGGCAACAATATGTGTTACAATACACTTTGTGGGTAGGGAGTTCCAATAGTTATTTCTTTGGTGTCAAGGGGATGGTGCAAAGAAAATATAGAAAATGGTGTAGGGGGCATTGCTTTTTGAAAAAAATAAACCCAACAATTTCTGTTGGGTTTATCATTCAGAATGTGTTTGTAACCTTAACAATATAGTCAACATAGAAAGAAATGACAATTTCGAAAGAACAATAGAATAAATGTATAAATGATTCAAATTTTTAAAGACACTAATGGAATAGCTTCCACCTCTTATAAATCTTAAAAACAGAATTCTGGGTAAGAAAACAAAAGCAAACACAGGCTGCACTGCTGGAATGAATCAATTGCAGAGACTAAAGTTTGATTACGGTGCCATAGTGATTGATTCATTTCCCCCCATCCTAAATTCAGCCCTTTAAAATAGTTTCAACATGTAACGAACGTGGAATTCAATAAGTTCCTGAAATGCTGAATTCCAATTAGGTACAATTAGACACTTCGGTGCAGTATGGGACAGATTTTATTCGGCTGAACATTTCACTGAGGTTGCCCCGCCGTCTGTCTCTCAGGGAGCCAGCGGTTACTCCTCAAGTAGACTGGTGTGCTCTCACAAGCATATTCCCATTTTCTGCTTCACTGAACTGGTGGTCCCCAATAATCCCAACACCATCATTTAGTCAGGCAGGCTGTGCTTTCTCTTTTTTTTTTCCCACTCAACTTTCTCCGTCCCACACAGTAGGCTTGGATTCCCTGAGCCTAGTAGAGTAGAATTAATGTGTAATTTGTTTGCCCCCCTTTTTTTTTCCTGCACCTTGAAAGAAAGAAGAGAAGAATCGCCTCGAGAAAAGGTGTTTTTAAATTCAAACGCTCGTTATTGGATGCCTCCTTCAGTTCGGATTTCTTCTGACCCTGCTGCCGGATTCTATATTGCAGAAGGAGTTTTTAAGGAGGCCCCTCCCTCCACTCAAAAAAAGTCTTTCAAATGCAGGAGTCTGGGCAAAGTGCTTTTCCATCATCTCTCCCATGCTCTGTCAAGCGGACAGCAGGTTGGAACGGGATGGCTGCTGCGCTTGTGTGCTGAGAGAAAAGAGGGTGCAAAAGCAGGGAAGAATGAGGCCTGGTGATGAGAAAAAGAGAGAGAAGGGGAGGGATAGGGGGAAGTAAAGCCTTGCTGTGATGCTGGCAATCGGTCAGACAGTCGGACAGAGCGTATCTATAATAACCAAAACTGGAAGGGACTGAAAAAAAACAAAAAGACAAAAAGAGTAATAAAAGTAAAGCTGCCTTGCTTGTTCTTTGCACCATGTCCCTTTAAGACAGTAGCATGTTTCCTCTCCAAAGATAAGGATTTGATTATCCAAGACAAGCTCTCCGTAAGCTTCGCCCTCTTAGTTCCACAGGCGGGGAAAGACATCATAGACGAAATAATATGTTGTGGATATGAATCAAATGGGAGCTCTACACGCTGGAGAAGCGAAATGGCTGTTTACAGAGTTCTATGTAGAACAAAGGCAGCCAAGGCTTACGTTGATGGACGCAAATCCTGAGTCTCAGTAACTACCCACTTCAGCTTCCATTCCGCGCACGCCTGACTACAACTTTGATCTCTCACGTCGAGTAACCTGGCTCCATTCCACTAGCCCGGATACGTCTAGACAGATAACGCACACGCAACTTTGTTCCTTGAATTTCAAATGTTTACACTGTTGGACAGATATTTTTTTTCACATGCTCACAGCTGCTTGGCCTCAGACATGAATGTACAGGATCAGAGATGAAAATATAGCCTACTTCTCACAACAATCCACCTTAAGAATGAAAACTTTCTTATCAAGGTTAAGGAGCCTGTAAGGCAGCTGTAGCTTTTATTTGTTTATTTATAATAGGGTATGAGGTTTTTCTTTAATTTAATGCTGTATCATGTTGGCCAAATATGACTTAGAAATAACATTAGTGGTGGGCAAGTTACTTCCAAAATGTAATACACAATATATTACTAGTTACTGTCATTTGAGAGTAATTAGATGTATTACTATATTATTGTCTCTGGATTTGAATGAGTTACACTACTTTTACATTACTTTACTACTTACTACACTCCACGATACATTAGCTTTAAGCAAGCATTCAGCTGTACTTTTTAAATAACAAATAGCAAAATTTGTAAAAGCATATTACAGTGACGTGACTTTTTTTGAGACGTGAGCAGTGATTTACAATTTGAAATTCAGTTATTACATTACTAAATTAAAAACCCAATCAACGCTGTGTTTCTTGGAAGGGTCTGCTTGTTCACTGTCTTACCAGGAGTTTGATTGCGTTTGATCTCTGTGAGCTCAGTTGATAGACTGATCCCGTTTATGCTAGTTTGGTGAAGGGGCTGGAGATTAGGGGCGGTGGTTAGAATCTACCAAAAGAGGAGGAATCCACCTCTCTGTATTCCAAAGTTTTTCTTTTTACATGTTATGTGTTTTAGCTGGCTTCCTAAAATTAGCTGCTGTTAAAGTCAAGCATTTGTTTTTCTTATATTTACGTCCTAAAATGTCAGGCCTTGGCTATACTGACTTGTGCAAAGTACTTTTTAAGATTATTTTTTGGGTCTTTTTCCCTTTATTACAGTGATAGTGGATAGACTGGAAAGGGGGGCAGAGAGATCATTGATGACACGCAGCAAAGGTCAACAGGTCAGATTTAAACCCTGTGCCGCTGCACAACTAAACCAACATGGGGCGAACGCTCTTACTGGATAATCTTTGTCATTATGACCTCATAAGGGGCCCATCTGAGCTTTCATTTTCTCAAAGGCAGAGCAGGATACCCAGGGCTCGGTTTACACCTATCACAATTTCTAGCCACTGGGGGACGATAGGCAGGCTGGAGGAACTCATAATAATGTTTAAAAAAATCATAAAGTGAAATTTTCATGCCATAGGACCTTTAGATAAAAGCTTTATTCTTAAATTATTATTTTTATTTATTATTTATTTATTATTATTACTACAATTATTATTGTAGAAAGCAGAACATAAATGTCCATGGAGGATGGTGATTAATCACAGAAGAGATATACAGATACTGTCCATATTATGACTTTTTTTCTTCATACTCATCCTACATGTTTTCCTTTTTTGCGTGGCTGGCCAGCTGGGGACAAGGGTATGATAAGAAGGGGATGGACTTTGGGTAAGGGCAGATGTGGACACGTGGGATATTTCATGTATAGTGGCAGTCTGTCAGTTGATTTTTTTATTCATGAAAATATTTCAAAAATGGTCTGATTTAAACTGCCATTGGGTTGGTTTTTCCTTCAAAAACATGATCTCTTCCTCTCTCTCTTTCCCTCTCAAATGCCTCTTGTGTGCAGCATCAGAATGTAAAATAACAGAAGCAATTGAGAGACAAGAGATTTGAACTCAAGAGCTGGAATTAGTTTGGGCTAAATTGCTGTCAGGCCTGCGTATTAGTTCATACCTGTCATTCTTGTGGCCCTTCACGTGTGCCCTCAAAGTTTAAAGGGCTCGATTTTCTCTCCATTTCCCAGCATTTAATTCCGTGCGGCTCAGATGAAGCCATTATTGAACCCTCTGATCTGACACCTGATATGGTGTCCCTGCCTGAATAAGCTGTCCTGATATATTGCAGGTTGATCTCTGTCTTCTGGAGAACATTAAGCCTTGCTGATTGCACAATATATTCTACCGAGCAGCGGCCAGTCTGGGCCTCTAATTACGGGCTTTGTTTTAAAAAAGAAAAGCTGTTTTGAATCGAACAGGAACCCAAGTGAGAAATTTACTCTTCTCAAAAAACTGTGTTCCCCCCCTCAACACCTGCTGTCAGGGTGCCCTTGTGTGCCCTCTGTACTCCTAGCTGCTTCAATGGAGGGCTAAGGATATACTGTGGGATTGGTCTTTTAACGGTGGGTGCACAACTTAAAAAAAGAAAAAAAAGAGATCCTCATCAGATCATCAGAAAATGTTTTACTCTTGTAAAGCCCAATAAAAGGCCTTTTTATCAAAAGAAATCCAAATACGCAAGATGTACGACTAGTGACAAAATGAAAAGAATTAAAACCAATCCTGCACCTTTTTAATCACCCCTTCTGTTGCGGCATCAGACATCTTTTAGGTTTGTAAGATCCAAGGTTTTTTTTTTTTTAATCTCCGTTTGACTGTCTCTGATGCCAGCTAAAGGGAATGAGGGATTCACCCAATTAATTTACTGAAGCCGGTAATAAAAAAAAGGCTGAAAAGCAAGCGTCCAAGTGAGCGGCCTTTGCAATTCCATTAATTAAGTAGAGTGCGTATTCCGCTACACATACGCAGTGTAGTTATAAGATGATGTCATGGTGCTAATAGGGAGGGAAGTGGAGACTTTTGTTAGCACTGCAGATGCATGTACTGTACGGGCATCTCAGAGTTACGAGACTTCTGTTACTTTAGACTTCATAGTCAAACTTTGGGAGCCGAGTGCATGACGCTGCAATAAGCAGTGTGCACTGTGTTGTGTGTTATTCAATTTACTTTACCTTGTGTAAATGGTAGTCAACAAAATTGATGTCCCACTGAGATATTAAAGTTTTATATTTCTGTGCCTTGTAGGTCTATGGGAAAATATACTGAGTATGAATATTGATATCAGTCCACTTTGCAACTCAAAAGGAATTCCTGTCAATTGACTACAACAGGAGGCTCTCGCTCCATCTCCCAATGATAAGACCACCAGGGTTGACAAATAACTCGAAATGTGCATACAAGCATAATACAAGCTTTTGTCAGAGTCATCAATATTTTCCTACTCTCTCCGCTAAATGGTTGTAGGGAGGACAGACAGTTGTGGTGGAGACTACTTCTCCAGTACGCTGATACACACAATGATTTTTATTGTGGTTTGTGGTGCGTTTAAGTCAGAAAACAGTAAATAAAAGAGACTCTGAGAGATACCAAATTAAATTATTTCAACTTGTATTATGCTTTTTGGCTTTTTCCCTTTCCTTTGTTTTACCGTATTTTCTACAAGTAACACTTTTTTTCATAGTTTGGCTGGTCCTGAGATTTATCGTCAGGTGCGACTTATATATCAAAATACATATAATTTAACATATTTTTAAATGTTAATTCATACTGACAATACCGTCTACAGCTACGAGAGGGCGCTCTAGGTTTGTGACAACTGATTATGCTGCTCCTAAAGACAACTGAGAAAGACTGAACACAAACAAAATTCCCCCCAAAAGAAAATCCTATTGTGCATCACAAACTGCAGTTACTAAAATATGCAGCTGAAAACAAGCAGAAAGAAAGTTTGGAGTCAGTCAGAAACTTGTGAGGGACTGGCGAAAAGTTTACTCTTACAGAAATGAAGAAAAAGCATGCTAATCGCAGGCTGAAAGCAAGATGGCAAGAGCTGGAGGAACGGGTCCACAGATGGGTGCTTAAACAATGGGCTGCTGGGAGAGGCTTGTCAGTGGTGCAGTTACGACTCCACGTCCTGGTAGTTGTTGTGTGTCCTATTGTGTAGTTGAATAAGTTATTGTGTTACTGTTAACATACGGGACACGTACCATATTCAGCCTTTTGGTCTGTGTAAATGTCGGTTCTTGGTCTTGGATTTTGTTAAATAAATGACATAGTCCCATCCAGTTCGTTTTTTCCTCTTCATGACTTGATTTTTTGACCGATGCAGTTTATACTCCGGAACGACTTATAGTCTGGACATTTTTTTTTGTGCATGGTTTACAAAGTGAAGAAGCCCAATGTCCACCCCAAAGGCACATACCATCTCCAACAGAAAACACTGTTCACAAACTGCTCCAAACAGCTCATTGTAGTCCAGCCTTTACTTCAGAGACAAACATGCATTACTTTGTAACAAATTATAATGCTCGCCTAGCTGCTAGAGTGGCATGCCTCATACTACATGCCTTGCTACTGACTGGCGTTCTAGTCCTAGCTCCTGTACATGTGCGACTCCCAAAGATTGAACGGGGCGGCTGTGGCTCAGTGGTCGAGCGGTTGCCTGCCAATCGGAAGGTTGGTGGTTCAATCCCTGCCCCTGCAGTCCCTTGTCAAAGTGTCCTTGGGCAAGACATTGAACCCCAAGTTCCCACCGATGCTGTGCATCGGAGTGTGAATGTGTGTGAGTGTTTATTTGATGAGCAGGTGGCACCTTGTACGGCAGCCTTGGCCACAGTGTATGAATGTATGTGAATGGTGAATGTATCCTGTATGATATAAAAGCGCTTTGAGTAGTCGTTAAGACTAGAAAAGCGCTATATAAATACAGCACATTTACATTTAACAGAATTGCGATGCCTCACTCTGTAGCTAAAACAGTGAGCTCAACGCACAGGGTGAATAGGAGCTGCAGGAATGCGCAGTACAAAATGTTAAATCAAGTAAACCTATTCTGATATAGCCTCTAAATACAATTATAAACCTGAAAATGGGTAGAATATAAACACTTGTTTATACAGTAGCTTCGAGATGGAAAGGAAACTCAAGTTAGGCAGAGGGGAATCCAGGCAGTACTGAGACTCGAAGGCTGACAGGCTGAGAGAGTCCAGTCTAGACTTTCCGAGGAAATCCAATAGATTGGTATATGCGCTGTACCATGTAGAAGTCAGCAGCACTGCAGATAGCAACAGAGCCGCGGCTCAACAGGTCCCAGCGGGGAGGGTAGTAGGGAAGCAGCAGTTACAGAGCGGGATCTGTACACAGGATAACACAATTAAACTAAGCACAAGGAATTCCCAAGAACACTAGCGGAAAACACAGAGCTACACAAAGTTACCACATAAGTGGTTTAACGATCTGACACTGATGAGGGGAACAGCCCGGGTGGATATACTGCAGAGGTGAGTAGTGGAATGACCTGCAGCTGTGTAGAAGCTGTGCAGGAGTGAATGGCCACGCCCCTTAACCTAGATCCTCAAGCCACGCCTCCTGCCACGGCCGGCGAAGACAACACAACAGATAGGAACACAGGGGAAAAGAGAAGAGAACAAACACACAGGACCGGGACAAAACAGCTGACCCCACAACACAATCCGACTCGGGATGTTGTGCTTTATAATCGCCGTTTTTAACACAAATTTCAAAAAGTTTAGTTTGGGTGATTCAAAAACACCCTGGTGGTTTGCTGGCCATTAGATGATGATCCATAGAGGGTTTTCACCAACGTGACGTTTTGGGCAGTAACCCGAATGCAAGGACATATTGGAGGCACTCGGTGTAAACAAATGAACAGAGGACAGAGGAGTATTGTGCACTTTGGATACCTTAAGTGAATGTAGCCATGTCTTAACAACAGAAAAGAATCCAAGATGCAAAGGCATATAGGGAAGGCCTTGGACCACAAGAAAAGGCGCAATATTTCGAGAAATTATAGTGTATTGGCGGCGCAGATCCCTACGAGTTGGCTCTCTCTTCTTGGATCCATGACAACCCGGTGATTCTTCCTTCAGTTGCATATCCCGATATAGCTGGTTAACTACCTGTTTTTTTCTCCGAGCCCATACACAGCTGCAGACCTTAAATCCTACAAAGGTTTGGAGGCCTATAACCAGATGGTGTGTGGAGGAGTGAGGGAAGTCATTAACGGCCGTTGTGTTTTGAAGGCCAAAGTAAGTAATGCAATAACGTCTTTAATCAACCTAACCTTACCTGTATGACATCACTGCAATACTCAAGGTGTAGCTGAGTGACTCGCAATCGTTTTTTTTCTTCCCAGTTTGCTATCTGAGTGAGTTTGAGCTTTGCCAACCACAAGCACCTCATTTCCTCTGATAACTACTGGCATTGCTCTCCCTGGTTTTGAATAACTTTTGGAAGTTGATAATATTCCAAATGTTTTTTCTCGGTCTGACCTCGGGCAGTAAAGCTCAAAATCATTTGAGGGAAAAATGATTAGACATGTACAATTTGACGTAATTTTTTTTGTCAGCCCATGTCCTATCCGCTAACATGGAGGGTATGGGGTTCATGAATTATTCTGTAGCCATCTAGATCTAGATGTTTTGGCTTCACTTATACACTTATACATTAACCCCTCAATATCATAGAAATACTCTGGTATTGTGCATGCTCACTCACTGTTTTTTTATTATTATTGCCCTTTTTGGTTCAGGTAGATGGCTTGCACACGGTACTAAAGATTGCTCTTATACAGGGTGATTTGGACTTTTCATGACTGAATGCCTAGAATGTGCATCCATGTTAAAAACAATCCTGATTCACCAATGTTTGCAACTGGTATGTATAGATGGTTATTTTTCTCTTATTTGTTTTTTTACAAACAAATTTAATTTAAAAAAAAGAAACAAGAAAGCATTTGCAAATGAGCCTGAATGTCACGTAATGACTCAAATTGGGTTGTGTTTTTAATGTAAAAAAGAGGCAGATTCTGAAATTAGTGGGCTCTTTGTTCCTTATCACATGTGTTTTTCACATACTGTTTTAACTGTTGTTAGATGTAAGATGTTGAAAGAACCTGGCCAACCTCAAACAAAAAAATGAGCGCTGTGTCTTTTTTAGGCGTTATGCAATGTTCTGTGCTGAAGGAAATGCCTGTAAGCCAAAAGTTCCTCATCCACAGCGTATCAAAGAAAACACCTTGTCTGGCTGCAAGCTGCAGCGTACACGTACAGATTACCTTCACAGCCAGCATCGTTCAAAGAAACTCGACAGAACGGTGAAATAAGTAGAGATAAAGAGACAAAGTCACACTTTCACTCTCAGTTCCAAGCGGCCCTCTTGTAAAACCCAGGAAATAATCAATTACTTTTTCACTGCCGTGTTTGTCCAATTCAAGCTGGCATCAAAGCTCAGTTCAGTTGAGATAGATGAATTTGGTTGCGTTTGAAAAACATCTTTGATTTCCGCATAAATTTGACTGCAATGCATTACAAGAGGAACCGCGTCTGCCGGAAAATTCAAGAGGCTGAGCAGCTTTGTTTACATGGCTTGCGTAAACTTTGCTGGCGTGCCTATTCTATCAAAACACTCGCAAAACTGTCAAATAAAATGTCCTACTGCCAATCTCTGACGTTTTTAAACTGTCTACCTTGCAGGTGAAAGGCATTCTGGCCAAAGTCTCAACTTGCTTAGCTCTGAATGCTCACACACTGTGTACATTGTGTCAGTGTGACAGAGTAAACATTTATCAGCAACTTTTTAAATATACTTTTTCCCAGCAACAAAGCACATTGTTTAGTTCCAGGAAGTTTTACATGTTTTTTTGTCATCAGCAACATGCCCTGCACTTTCCTATTGTCTGCAACGCACAAACAGAAAAATAATGTCCTGTCTACTGCATGCTCTGGTAGTAGTAGACAATGCTTGGCCAGCAATCTCTTCAACAATATGACACATAAGTACCACCTCCCACTGCCTGTCACTTACAAAACTGCCGCATTGATTTTTGCATCCTATATAACTACAGTAACTCTCCCATTCTCCCAGAGCAGCATGTCTGTTGAAAGGTTTAGTCTGCAGGCTGATTATTATCCTCTTGTAGAGTGTCGGAGCTTTTTGAGAAAGCTAAGGGGACCAAACATGCAGAATGGGTGAATGAATATCTAGATCACAGTAGCCCCAAATGGTTATGTGATGCATCACACCTAATATGCTAATCAGAATCAATTGCCATTGTGTTTGTTTCAATTGTTTGTTTTAATTTGGCTTGACATCATGTTCATTATGGTCGCAGATAATTTTCGGAGGAGGGATTTTTTGTTCTGTTTTGCCTTAACTAGTCTCGCATTGCCAGATCTTCCTCCACAGCGCTGCGGGGGAGGGTCTATCTAGTCCATACATCATTCCGTGATGGGAGAAAAACATGCTCTGGTTTATTGGCATTTCTTTAAACCAATCACAATCGTCATGGGCGGTGCTAAGCGCCGGATGGAGCAACGGTGTCTCTGCAAAACAGCCTGAGGAAGGAACTTGTTTTGGTGGAACATGTTTACGTTCAATGGTTGTTTTAGTCGTGCAACAGACAACTCAGATTGGACAGATAGTCTAGCTAGCTGTCTGGATTTACCCTGCAGAGATCTGAGGAGCAGTTTACCATAGTCTTCGTAAATCCACCGGAGTTTAGAATGCTAGCACACAGAAAAAGGAGGGTGACTGACATCCGGCTGACAGAAGAGACATTCGGCAGAATTTCCGGCGGCACCTGATAAATCCCGGAAATTAAACTTCGTCAATATAGACTATGCCTAACCAATCAGTAGAGCACATGGGTGTGCAGCCCAGTAGCCTAGCACATTAGCAGTAACTGAGTATGTAGCAGCAGTGTTTGTTAAAAATCACAAATAAGGTTTTGCATACCAAAACCTACAGAACCGGTCATGTTCCAGCATGAATGTCATCTTAAATTGTGGAGAAATTAATAAGCAGATTACCAAATATGGAAAACAGAAAGTAGAAAAAACTGAGCATTCAGAACAGGTTTAATCTGAGGTTTTAGCTCACAGGGATTTCTTATTCATATGTTTGCCTCATTATTTGAAGCTTTGGCCAAGGTTAATGTCAACATTTGACATTGCAACATTATATTTATATATGACAGAATATACATAGAAGCATGATAGGTGTCCTTTAAACATTGTTGGAAAAATATAGTAATAATGAAAATAATGGATAATGAAAGTACATAACTCAACAAAATTATATGACATACTGTAGGTTTAGTCGTTTTACACATTTTAATACGGACATTTTACACAGCTCAGATAAACGGATGAAGATGGATGGATGGATGGATAATTGGATGGATGTATGTTACATATTATCTCTTTAAGAGACAGGGTTGCCTCATCATAGTAGCAGACTATCCCACATTATATGTCTTTGATTGCATTCCTGTGTTCCTGCCAGTCTCCTCATTGAGATTGGGCCTTGGGCTTTGTTTTTGGAAGACAGGATGAATTGAAAAGTCACCATCAACAGTCCTGTCTATCCCAATCAGACTTTTAGCCTGGTCCCAGACCTGCCTGCATCTCAAATGTTGTCAAACGATTGAGCAGTAATGATCATTCAGTCACACTAATTGTGCAATTATGCACACTAGAAGAACAGTTTGAGTCATGGGTGTTTTTCTTATCACATTAAAGATCGAAGCTGAGAGGCACAAAAACATAGGCAGAGAGGGAACAACAGGAGGACATAAAAGAGATCGGGGGCTGCATTGTAAACAACCCTGGGCACCACACATGGTTCATATGAGTAGCACGGCAACAAAAGGAAAAGCTCATCACATTCACAGATGGCTACCCCAATCCAAAGCAAATGTCAAAAGGGCTCACATGACAGCACCTGTGAAAAGAGCACAGCACGGAAAACATGATGGATTTACAGATGGTCGTATGCGCATGGAGATGATGGAAAGCCCATCACAAATGTCTCTATATCATCTTATTTTCAAGGACTTTAAATCGAAAACACCCCCATTTGATGTTGATGTTTATATTTACTGTTATACGATACAATACAACACAATACAAATTTATTGTCAGCCTGGGCTGAAATTCTTTTTGCATCCCTGGGTAGATCGTATGAAAAAGGTCATAAACATACAAACAGACATACATAGGAAGAATAACATCAAAAGACATACTGTACATGAAACATTGCCACAAATGACATAAACACCCACCTAAGAAAACAAAACACATACAAACATGTGTAACGGGAAAAAGACATGGACATACACACCGACAAGGTCTTGGAGACTTTTATCCCAAATAAAATATTGCACTGGATTTAATGTAGCTGGTTTAACAATAGGATCAGTGGATGTATGAAAGCATTTTTAAGTCTGATGCCATTAAAAGCATGAACTCTAAAGCATCTAAAGTGTTTGAAGACAGAAGCTGATTCTCAAAATATTCCTGGCCAGTCTGAGCATACTACTATTGTGAGCTTCCTGAAAAGAGTGTGCTACAGGTGGTCCTATAATCTTTGAACAAATTTGAATTTGATCAAATAGCTTTGTTTTATTTTTAACTGTTAGGATAAAGGAAGAAAGGATGAAGGACTGAAGGAGCCAAAACAAGTATTTGTTTCTCTTTGAGATTAAATTGAACTCGTAGGGAAAGAATCAATGAGATTCGGTCAAATAAAACCTGTTTAGTGTGTCACTTTAAGGCAACAAACTACAAAAAGACACTGTTTTATGGAGCACTCTCTGTGAGAAACACTCAGGTTCTTTACAGGCTGCTGGTTTACTGAAGGTCAGTTCGAAGTAAATGTAAATTAGCAAGTATTTCCTCTCCCACCTTCGTATTATTTCACATTTTGCTCCCTCAGGAGGATTTGAATGACAAAGCTCTGCTCAGCTTTTAGGCTAAAGGCATGAGAGTCCGCACAAAAGCAGCATTCTCTCCAAGCCTATTCCCATCCAATGCATATGCTAATACTCCAAGTCACAGCTGATCGAAGAACTTACAGTATGAAACACTTTAGGGTTCAATTCATTCAAACTAGCTTTTCAAAAAATATATCCGGACGGTAGGAAATATCCAAGAAAGACGCCTTGTTTGCAAAGCTTTGGTTCCTCAGCCAGGCAAGCGGGGATTAAATATTGTATTATTCCCAAGAAAAAAAGACCTAATACCAGGTTAAAGCATAATGTATCCTTTTGCATTTGAGACTCGCTGCTATGGATGATTTTAAATGCCTGAATCAAAACTCAGCACGCAAAGAATTAAAGTGGAAATAATTGTATGTCCTTTTAACATACAGTACATATTCAATGTGTCATAATTAAATGAAAACCATTTGTGAAATGACAATAATTTTGCTTTTTTTCTTTAATAACTGAATGCATAGTTTTTTTAATTTAGGTTGTTTCCATTGCAACAAACTTTCCTAGGGAACCAAGAACCTTTTATGTAACACAGGACTAAACCTGCATGATGACCAGAGGAAACCAGGAACACATTCAGTCCCTAGTTATTGGAGTCAAAACACTAATTGTCCTTAACATGTGTTTTTCATTTAATTGTGCCACATTAAATGCACACAGGAAAAAGAAAACCAAGCTGTGTTGTGTGTCATTTTATTTATGTGTTTGAGTTGTTTTTAGTAGGCATTTTAAATCTTTGGCAGCCTGCAGTGAGGACGTTAAGAAACATATAACCAGCTAGCCCATTAGCCAATGCCTGTGTGTTTGTGCATAAAGCAGCTTGAACTACTTTAAATAGAATGGTATCACTCAAAATATTCTAAAGCAAAGTGTGCGAGCGAGCGTGCGTGCGTGCGTGCGCATGCTTTGAACATAAATGAACAATAGAAATCAAGGACAATCAGGGGTGTGCAGAGGTGATTTATAATTGAAAACATTGACATATCAAAGAGTTTAACTGTGGTGCTCAAAGTGGTTCCGCAAACACTTTTGGCATAATCGTGTTGATATTTGTTATTACAGGTTAACTTTGATGAAATGCATTTGCATAGATAGCTCTCCTGTTTCCTCTTTGTTTGTCTGCTCTTGTGCTTCTTTAGCATCTGTTTCCCCACCTGCTAGAGAAAAAGGATATTGTCAGCTGTCGGGGAGGCTACTCTGCTCTGCCTGCTTGCATTGCATTCATTTCATATGTACAGTGTGTTACCTTCGATGTTTACACAGTGATCCGATTATGGCTTTATGTCTTCGTGAGCATGTTCAGGCAACTTTGTAGGACCTGTGTTGGTTCAAAGCAACAGCTTGCCCTGAGGGTGTAGCAATAATGTGGATCAAATTGAGGAGAGCAGACCACAGGCCTGAACTACAAAGCAAGATTTGGCGTTAACAAGGTAATTTCCGGTTCAGTGGAGGGTTTTGTGTAACATGATGGTGGATCACTTGTGTTAAATCACAATGGTAACTTATGCTGAACACCTAGACCTAACCTGCCCGGGAGCCGGTTATGTGCTTACATCAACCGATGTAAAAGCACTACCTACTGACCAATCAATACTCGATTGATAACAGCATCACCATTCTCAGAAGATCCAGTGGAGCTTGGTGCGCGGAGAGAGAGAGAGAGAGAGGTGCGCTCACAAAAGTTAAAACATTTAGAGACCGACAACCCTGTTAACATTCCCCAATGGGTATTTTTATGAAAGATATAGATTTTAAGTGGAGGGACTTATGTATAGGCTATTTGTGTTTTACGATGATAAAAGTAGAGACTATTTAAAATGGAGTATGGTGGGTTTGGTGATGGTGATTTTGCCCTTAAATTAATACATAAAACATATTCAAATGTTGGCTGAGTGAGTTTAACCCACATGATTACATATAGGCTATATGTCAGCTTCTTAAGCCGTCTTATGCAGGACCACGGTTGTTAGGTTAGGTGAAGCCTAAATCCATGGCATGTTGATCTTGATTTGTAGTACAGGCCTCTGCTGTGCAAGATGAGGCTGCCTCGATTCTTACATTCGGGACTGGAAAAGGCAGACAGATTGGATGTTCGTTATACAAACATTTCATAGCAGCGTAGCGGCTTTCTGAAAGGAAAAACAACCTCATTGGTGCAATTAAACCTTCACAGACAGCAAAAGAGAAGCATTTATTTATATATTAATGCAAAGAGGCGGTTAGAAAAGAATATTATAATCAAAGTTAACACAGAATTCAATGTGATCCTGTTTTTTTTTCTCGACCGCTGTTTCTAATCTTACCAGTTTGTTCATTCAGGAGATGTCCTGGAGCTTTCGATCATAACACATGGTCTTCATCAGCAGATGAAGGTATACTGTACCTGATGGAGTTTTTAGGATTTACGGTAGTAGTTCACCTTTATAGCATTTTGGGGACTTGCGAGAGACAGATTATCCTGTTGCAGTTCCAAAACCCCCCAATTCCTCCCTTTCCCACAATGTACCTTGATATAGTCTCTGATTAAACACCCCCATGCCTGATAAAAACCCTTGTCTTTCAAACTGGACACCTCCTGTTTATGGACTCCTGGAGGGGATTAGTGCTGCTGGGATCACATTAGATCTAATAGAAAATGACAGCAGTTTTATTAAAACGCTGATTGGCATCTTTCCTGCTGCAAATCTATCACTGACTACCAGGATATGTGTTAACAATCTGAGACTTAACATCTCTAGTATGCAGTGTTACATAAGCATTATAGCACGTACGTTAACACTTTGTTTTGGATTGCTAAAGATATTGACGATAGGTCAGCATATTTAAAAAGAAGAAAAGGCCTCATTACTTTGTAGACAGTTTAACTCTATTGGTAATTAAAACTTGATGTTTTGGCCAGGGCATTTCTCAAAGTTACAGACAACAAAGCACTCAACATATTTCTTTAACCCTTGTGTTGTCTTCCCGTCAAAATTGTGAAAACAACACTTTAGTTGAGGCTTTTTTATCAATGTTTTTAGCTTTTTTTATCAAGTTTTTTAACTTTTTCATACGGTTTTGTCCCATTTTCATTTCATTTTTTTGTCCCATGTTGGTCACTTTTTTTGACATTTTCAACACTACGTAACACTAACATTAACTTTAGTTTTGCCGTTATTTTTGGAACTTATGTTCAATAAACCTCACTTATAGGAAATTAAACCTAATGTCTGAGTTAGAACAGCAGAAATCAGGAATTATTTAGACTAAAATTAAAGGAATGGATGTTGATGGATAATCAGACTGGAATATTCAATTCAATTTCAATTCAATTTTATTATAGTATCAATTCATAACAAGAGTTATCTCAAGACACTTTACAGATAGACCACACTCCAGAATTACAAGGACCCAACAGTTCTAGTAGTTTCCTCCAGAGCAAGCAACAGTGCAACAGTGGCGAGGAAAAACTTCTTTTAGGCAGAAACCTCGGTCAGAACAGGGTTTTGGTAGGCGGTGTCGACGGGCGGTTGGGGTTAGAATGAGAGTGGCAATAACAAAAATAGAAAAAATTAGTAGTTTGTAGCAGTTTTTGTAGTAGTTCTGGCAGAGCAGACGCTGTGCGCATTGCAAGGCACAGCAGGACGTAGCAGGACGTACGGACGTAGCAGGACGTAGAGGGCACTGCAGTGTAGCAGTTGAACATGGCATCACAGAACGTGTGCGGGACCATGGCGACAGCTGCTACCCTGATTTCGGAGCCTCTCTGATCCAAGGGAACATGCTGGGGAAAAAGAACATAAGGACTCCGGGGAATGACTCCCCAGAGCTAGGTTAGTAACAAGCATTTCTGGGACATGGATGCACATAAATGAAAGATGAAAGATAGAGGAGGAGGAGCTCAGTGTATCAAATAAGTCCCCAGCTGTCTAAAATTATTACACCAAAACCAAGAGAACGAGTGAAGAGAGCTCCCCAACCGGATCGGGCTGTATGCCGTCTCCCTTTAGTTCTATTATATTTGATTATATGATAGATAATCTGAAAATAGTGATAACTACTACTCCCTACAATATTCGATTCTGCCCTAACTAGTGTATCAAAATAAGTCCCCAGCTGTCTAAAACTATTACAACACAAGAGAGACAAGGTAAAGAGAGCTCGCCCGGCGCCGGGCCAAAGTCTCCCCAACCGGATCGGGCTGTATGCCAAGTTCCCTTTAGTTCTATTATATTCTGATTAATGATAGAAATCGAAAACTATGTGACTAACTAACTCCTAACAATATTCGATCTATGCCCTAACTAGTGTATCAAAATAAGTCCCAAGCGTCTAAAACTATTATACAACAAAACCAAGAGAGACAAGGTAAAGAGAGCTCCAGCCCGGGGGCCAGAACTCCCCCCAACGGATCGGGCGTGATGCCAAGTCTCCTTTAGTTATATATATGATAGATAAATCTGAAAACTATGTGACTAACTAATACTCCCTAACAATATTCGATTCTATGCCCTAACTATAAGCTTTATCAAAAAGGAAAGTTTAAGCCACTCTAAATGTGGAGACGGCGGTCTGCCTCCCGGACCCAACTGGAACCTGGTTCCACAGGAGAGGAGCCTGATAGCTGAACGCTCGGGCCGTTCACTTTAGAGCTCTAGGAACCACCAGTAACCCTGCATTCTGGGAGCGTAGTTCTCTCCTAGGGTGGTAGGGTTGGTTTCATTGGGGTTACTATAAGCTCTTTAAAATAAGATGGAGCCTGACCATGAAGAGCTTTGTAGGTGAGAAGAAAAATATGTCAACTTTTACTCAGTACTATTACCAAACCACTTCAATTTTTTTCAAATGCTATAAAATTGAATAAGACACCCCAAAATAATTAAACTAGAGATTTGTACTTGCAGTTGGGGAAATTAAAAAGAACATTGATATAAGAAAACGGGTCAGTTTGACCCGAGGACAACATGAGGGTTAAAGTGCCCTTATAATGAAGAGAAATCACTTTTTCTGGGATTTGGGTTATTTTGTGTCTCGGGTGCTTCCACACGCATACAAACTTGGAAAAAAACTATCCATGTTGTTTTGAGTGAGATACGGGTTTCTGAATGATTCAGATTCTGATTCCATGTCCCTGTTCTGAAGGTAATCCATAAGGTTAGAAGAACTCTCCCAGCTAATCCTGCCTTGTAGCCTACTACTGTTGTAGAAACAGCTTCTGCGCATGTGCGCCTCCCAACAAAGATGGTAAAGAAGTGGGATGCCTCACTCTGTTGCTAAACAGAGACCTAAACACACAGGGTGAAAACAAGATCTGCAGCAATGTGCAGTACAATAAGAATATAGTGTTTTTTGAAAATCAAACCATATATACCTATTTTGGTACAACGTCAAAATACAATTATGAACCTGAAAATTAGCATAATATGGGCCCTTTCAATATTTTTAATTATCTCTCATTTTGTTCAGTTTCACTGAGGAAAGTTTTCTGCTATATAAGACTTAAATTTCTCTCAAAACAACTTGAAGGGATGTCACATTTTCTGTGTTTAGCCAGTTTCCAGTTTGAATAATAATATGTTTGGACTGTTCTAGGGTTGGGTACCGAAACCGGTACCAATAGGGCACCGGTTCCGACATAAACGGTAGTAATAAGACCGAATAAAAACGACAATTTCATTGCCTCATTTTGATGCCTGTCATCGCTGGATGGGTCGTTCCAGTAACGTTTCCTAGTTGCTGGATTAAACACAATGGTTAAAATGCTGACAGTTTACGTTAAGCGGTTTAAAGTGTGACTGCATTTCACTGTAGAGGATTCTATCAATGGGACGGTTAAGTATATAAACATATATATAAACATATATATATAAACATATATATATATATATATATATATATACAGTATATACAGTATATATATATATATATATATATATATATATATATTCAGGCACTGTTTAGGCACTGGCACCATTTTAAAAGCATTGTTATAGTACCGGAAAATCCCAAACAATACCCAACCCTAGACTGCAAATACTTCCAGCAGTTTTCTTCCACGGTTTAGCTCCATGAGTATCTCTAACGTTATTATCATAAAGAGTACCACTGTCAAATGTTCTGTCTACAATTAAACCATTGTAAGGTGTTAATTTCTAACAAACGAATAAGCATTATAGAGTAGATGCTCTGCAGATGAGCTGTCATTGGTACCTTGAGTTGAGGTGTGCATGTGCATTTGTTGGCTTAAATAAAGAGGTACTGTGTTTGAGCTCACGCCAGAGTGGTTACCATGGAGAGTCCTGATGGGCTGGGTTATTTGAGCCCAGGCCAAAAGATGAAAAGGGTTATCTTGCTCCTTTTTTAACTTTATCTCTTCAACCATATTGTCCCTCCAAACCAATCCTTTAAAAGTCTGTGCTCTCGCTATTTCTTTCTTTTATGACAGAGAGAAAAAGATATTACCCTCTGTTCTCCACCTGGGGGAATTCTGAAGGTAATTGTGTTCCTGCCTTGCTTAGGAAACAGCAAAAATGAATGCCAAAATATGCCAGTAGACAATACATTAAAGAAGGAAATGCAAACATAATTACAAACTGGCCAGTGGGCAGCAAAGCCTCACACACTGACATTCATTTATACACAAAATATGTGCTATTAAAGCATACCCGGGGGAGAGAGCAGTCACTGAATGTCCACCCAGCTTTCAAACACCCAACTAGAGGCACAAACTTGGAAACCATGACTGCTTTCAAAGGACAGAGAAGGAGGTGGGAGAAAATGAAAGTGGAAGACAGCAAGGCTGTTAATAATTAATTCGGCAGAGTTTTGGTCCTGGGAGGCCAGAGGAAAATATATTGATGTTTGAAAATGCTAATTAAAGAAAGGAGCACACTTTGGTTTGGAAGACATCCGTCTGCACAGGCCATTTGAAATCTTACTACTGCCTTGGCTAATGGTGCTGGTAATGCCTTTGGGGGGAACACGGCATGAAACACAGAGGCGGGCGCTAATGAGTCTTGTGGACCTCTCTGGCACACAGGATGAGAGCGATGGAGAAAATACGCTGAAAGGGAAGAAGGAGCCACAGTTGGTGCAAGACGTCTCATATTCTTTTAAAAGTCCCTGGCAAATGAGGGAGGTGAGTACAACTAGATTCACAGGCACCCTGTAGGCACTCTGCTGGCAGAAAATATTAAGTCACCCTGCAAATGGAACCACACACCATACACACAAGGAGTACAATTGGTTTCACACAGCACAAGCAAGACAGAGAAAGTAGTGTGAAATTCAATTTCTGCACCTGTTTCTAGTCTAATTGAAGGACTTTTTTGTCTTTTGACAATCTATTTTAAAAATACTTATATATAGATGCAGCACCAATGTACCTGTAAAATTTAAAGGACATCAAGGATAAAACAAAAAAATAAGAATTTTCATTGTGGTCTTGTTGTAGGTTGATGTCATAAAGGTGTGTGCGTGCACATGGAGATAGTGCAGTACGGCATGAGCAGCAGCATGCATTTCCCAGGACAATAGCTAATAAATAACAGTCCTTAAGTATTAATTTTTCAGGCTTGTATGATTTCTTGACATTTTTCTTGACATCCAGCTAATAAGGTGCAGTGAACAAACAGAAACAAATTAACCATCTCTGTATGAAAAAAATCTTCCGTGCCATGTGCTGTACACAGTGCGGCAGGAGCCTTCTTCTTGGACATGAAAAGGATCTATTCCTGTAGGTGGTGTTTAGTCTGTGCTCTCAGAGGAGTTAATTCAAATGATTTTTACATGTAGGTTTGTTTGATCTTGTGAAGTATAGTGGGTTTTTATTGTTACTCCAAATCCTATACAGCACATGTATCGCTTTAATCGAATGGTGAATAAGATGATAATTGTGGAAGTAACCTTTCGCATATTTGTTTTAGCACAAGCAAAGCCACCTTTAGATTGGGGGTAATGAGATTTACATTGATGATTTCCCTTTTTTTAATGGACAAATTTATCTGAGTGCTGGAATAATCTTTATTGCATGCTGCTCCATTAGACACCCTCCACAGCTTGATAAAACATAAGTGTGTTCTATCTCTACAGTATTCTCTTCCGTCCCATGAAAGATTGCAATCTAAGGACAGAGGAGCGATACCGCCTTTGTAGTGGCGGATCGTCAGAAAAACGAGATCCAATCTTTCTCTTTCTACTTCTCCCTTCCTCTCTCTTAGCTCGGGACATATAGGGCTTATATATAGCACATGCAAGGTCTCACCAAGTTCCTTTTCAAAATATGCGATGCACAAAGATGATAAAGTTGAAAGTGAGTGTATTAGAGCATATATCTCGTAACCAGGAGATAACTCACATAACTTGGGACAAAGATTCGAGTCTGATTAGACACAGAGATTGTTTTATTGATCTCCGCGCTTCCATCAGATCTGATAAGAGCGTTAAAACGTTCCATTAAACGATGTAACCTTGCTGCCTAATGTTAAAATCCACTCTTGTGCTTCAGCATGTAACTGTCCATTAAGCTGAGAGGTATGACCAGCGGTGAAATGTAACTAAATGCATTTTCTTCAGATGGGTACTTAAGTAAAATACTGGAATATTTCCATTTTTTGCGGCTTTGTACTTTCACTCCACTACATTTTAGAGGAAAATATTGTACTTTTTAATTGTACTATAATGGTCCGAACAGCTGGAGTTACCAGTTATTTATATGTATGTGCAAATTATGTTTCATAAAAAACAGCTTCTGAACCATAACGCAATTTTCAGTAAAAGAAATCTCCCCCTTATAAAGTGACTTAGTGTGTCATTTAGTCCTACAGTAACTATTTCTATTTCTTATGAAAAGGGAAACGTAACAAAAATGAGAGTAGAACTAAATGAAAATGAACCATGTAAACATAAACAATGTATTAATTTTCGTCAACAAATAAAACCTTAACGAGACAAGATGGCGACGGACAAAATGGAAACTCAAGGCTTCAAAACGACCGTCCACAAACCAGTGGGTCCATTATTTTTACAGTCCATAGACAAACCCCTGCAACATGCAGACAAGCACACCAACATAATACATTTTTAAAAAGTTAAGCTTAATTTAACATTATCAAAGGCTGTGCATAAGGGTGACCATATCTATGACTAGACTATAAATAACAAAAATCAAATGACTAATATGTGATTTGTAAAATTTTGATTTGAAAGCTGCACATACTTTTCAGAAATGCCTTGACAGAATATATGAACAAACAATACAGCACCAACTGTACCGTTCACAACCATAAATTGCACATAAAGTATTGCACACATCCCTTAATAAAAACATTAAACGTAACATATTTCCTTCACACCACAGTAAAATATTATGAAACTATTTCACAATCTCTACAGGTACAGGTTTTTTTTATTTTAGTTTACAGGACTCTGTATCGTCTTCCAGAGGGCAGGAGCTTATATTCTGTGTGGAGGATATGTGATGGATCTGTCACTATCCTCCGAGCTTGCCTAAGAAAAGACTGCAGGAGTTCATTCCTCCCCATCACCTTCACGGCGGTGTGTAGTAGACAAGCAAGCTTAGCTGACGGATCTGACTAAGCTTTCTAGTACAGCCTGATAGAATGAAAACATGATCCTCTTGTCCACACCATACACTCAAAGTCTGCGTAAAAAAATCTAGCCTCTGCTGTAAACCAGAACAAAAAGATTCAACATGGTCCTTCCAGCTGAAGTTGTTGCCCAAGTGAACGCCAATAAATTTATGGATTTTTGAGGACCTTTGACAGTTAAATGTTTTAGTAAAATTAAGGTTGTTGCAGATTAAACGGCGCAACATTTGATCACACCGCCAGCAGCCCATTTCTACATTTTTTAAAGATTAATTTTGTGGGGCATTTGTCCCTTTATTACAGTTGATAGGTAGAAAAGGGGGAGAGAGAAATGGTGGATGACACGCAGCAAAGGGCCGAAGGTCAGATTTGAACCCGGGTTGCTGCGGGACTCAGCCAACACAGGGCAAATGCTCTTACTGGGTGAGCTCGAGGCCACCCCCTACTTACACATTTACGCATTAGTGATAATATCCATATAATATGTAACACTTTGAAAGGGGCCATTTGGCATAATGTGTACTTTTTTAAACTTTCTGTACATTTAACTGATAATACTTGTGTACTTTAACTTCAGTAAGGAATACTCCTTCCACCCTCTGTGTATTACAGGAAATGTATGCAATGTGACGCGCTGACACACACATCATAATTGCAACTTGCCTCAAACTGAGGAAGTGAGCGGTTAATGTTCCCAGACGCACACCTAACAATCGACTCCAGACGTCATTAGCATTCGCGGCGGCTCTCGGCATCCCTTCGCCATTGGTCCCACTTCATCAGTTAAACAGCGAGCTTCTAACCCTGGCTTTGTTTGGTGGGAGCGTCCACGTCTGATAAGGGCCCCCCCTGATATGGCTGACATCATTAATCACCCACACTGTGGGAGGACACGGTGGGCAGGTTGAGAGCAGCAAGTACCACCATCCCTCCCTGTGGATCCTTTTTAACGGTGCATGCTCCTAATTAATAGAGCTAGCCCTCTCTCTTTGCTGATATACATCAAAATGTACACAGGGAGACAGGTAAATAATGGCAGGCAGGGAGTTTACTGTTCTCTGTCACAGACGTATAGAAAGCAAGAGAGATGGAGGGACTCAGAGGGGAGGCTGTGTGCTTTACTGCATGCGAGTGATAAAGGCAGAGAGACAGTGAGGAAGAGCGGGCGGCAAGACTTGGCAAAACTGATATTACCAAGTACGCGGAAGTTGGAACAGCAAATGTCAGCCCCATCGATAACACCACCTTGTTGGTCACCATTTTTTGTTCTAACATTAAGCACCCAGGAAGGCAGTAAAAACAGATCAAGTGGAGAGAGATGAAACATGGGGCCAAAGCTTTAATTTCACTACTCATGCATGCTGCTGGAACCAACTTTTAATTGCTTGTTACAGATAATGGATTAAAAAGAAAGTGGGGCAGGGTGTATTTGCGCCCAGCTCTGTCAATCAACCAGCTTACCCTTAAATTGTGTATAAGATCCTGTCACAGTCTGATCAATGGATGAGGCGGATGTTATTGATAAATTCCGGAGCAGCACAGCTCTGGATATGTGAAGAAGGTTCGGGAGACTTTGATGACTTACCACCAGGTGTGTCTGCTCTGTGTTCCTGCGGCGCTGCGGCCGCCACCAGCGATAGCCACCACTGAAGGCAATGCTTGTTATTTCCACTCCGCTAAAACTACACGCCAGGTCTATTTTACATTACATTAAAGAGCTTGTAACCCCTTATAGCCCAGCCAGGACCCTACAATCAGCTGATAAAAATCTATAAGCTATTCCACCAACAAGACGGAAAACTAAGGGTGAGCGTGCGTTTTAGGTTATGGCCCCTTGGCTTTGGAACAGCCTTCCTCTGTGTGAGACTCCCAAGCAACTTTTGAACGCCTCCTTAACCCTCATGTTGTCCTCGGGTCAAATTGCCCCGTTTTCCTATATCAATGTTCATTTTAACTACCCAATTGTAATTACCCCAAAATAACGTGATTGATTCCACACAATGCTCTTTGGCAAGCACAAATCTCTACTTTCATTAATTTTGGGGGTGTCTTATTCAATTTTATAGCATTTGAAAAACAAATTAAAGTGTTTTTGAAATAGTGTTGAGTAGAAGTTGACATATTCCAGTCTGTGATTAGCCATCAACATACATTTCTTTAATGTTAGTCTAAGTAATTCCTAATTTCTGCTTTTGTAACCCAAACATTAGGTATGATTTCCTACAAATTAAGTTTATTGACCATAAATTCAAAAAATAACTGTAAAACTAAAGTTAGTGTTACGTAGTGTTAAATGTGAAACAAAGTGACAAACAATTAACAAATAGTCAAAAGTGTTGATAAAAGGGACAAAAACGTTAGAAAAAGTTAAAAACATCGATAAAAAGCATCACCGTTGAGTTCCCCCCGCGACTGAAGCGCACGCACACACACACACACACACACAATAAATTAAAGTCCAAAAAGTACTTTATCAAACCCTATCAATGTGTGTCCCAGGCCAGGATAGGAAAATTAATTTTTGTCTAAAATCCACCAGCCATTTTCATATTATACCAACACTTGAATTTTGGTAAGGTTACTAGGAAAACTCAACTTTCGGTAATTTCATCTTTTTTTGCAACTTTCTCTGTCTCCCTTAACTTCATTGCAACAAACATACAAAAGACATTGCAACTTTTATCGCAATTATTTACAAAAGCTCCCGTAAAATCAGGCATTTTGGGCTGCAACAATTTCAATGAAAGGCTGCAAAACCCTGGAAGGACTGACTGCAGTATGTCCTCACTTCCATTCTCACTGCATATTTTTTATGGTTTTATTTGAAATTTAATGGCATTACGTATTTCAAATATGCTTGATTTGTATTATCATTTCAGTGTTTTTGTTATTTATCTATTTATTTATTTATTTTATTAATTCAGGACAATGTACATTGATGAACATGCACAACAGTACACGTTAATGTGCCAGATTGTAGCCCGAGGGCTAATTTCCATCTGCAGTCCAATAGGCAGGTTGGAGTTACAGTAAAAAAAGACATAGGATAGTAGCATTTAGTATGTAAAAACAAGAATAAACAAAAAGAAAAAAAGAAAAAAAAGAAAAAAGAAAAAGAAAAAAAAGGACAATTCATTAGTAAAAAAATGGAAACATGAGTTAGTAGTGATTACATGTTTGGTTAGCTCTAAGCCACAGCTTTACCTGGCTCTTAAAGGAGGCCAATGTAGGACGCTCCCTTATAGTTGGAGGAAGTGTGTTCCATAATGCACTCCCTTTGATAGATAGTGCATATACATATTCTATCTTGCAATTTCAATGTTTTATGAAGTGCTGTTTGTTCTAATTTTTGTATGTCATGGAGAGCATCAATTTCTGATTCTGAATTCCTATTTTGTAATCCTGTAAAATCCTTTTAATCTGGAAAGCACTTGGGCTTAATTAGTGCTATATAAATAAATTCTTATTAGTAGTAGTAGTAGTTTGATAGGGAGTGGAAGGGCTCACACTCGAGTTGGGAAGGCAGAGCACTCCACATCTGACGCTGGTGTGGTATGACGCATGGCGGACAACAGAACAAAACCAGAATGTAGCGCATCCATATCTGGTGGAATATCTGGGTCACACAGAAGCATTTAATGAACTGTTGATCGATGAGAATTAGGATTACAATTAACAGTACAGTTAAACAACACTGTGTTGTTGTGTTGTTCCATCCCAACTCTAAAATTCCTCTCTTACTGTAGGTCTAACATGTTGGGAACATGTTGGGCTTCACCCTGAATGAGACCTGGGGTACCACTGTCTCAATTTACACACCATGAGGCCATTAAATGCGGTGAATACGGTTATTTTCTGCAATGATGATTGTAATACTTTTCTTAAATGAAGGAATAAATGTTTGAATCAGTGTATTTTCAAGGTAATAAAACACAACATAGACCAATTAAAATGTTAAATTGCGATAAATTGCATTAATGTCATAGTTAACTCGCAATTAATCATTAACCCATTATTTTTTCTCAATTTAATGCTCTTGTCAACATGGAAAAGTGGATTGGCTTGTTTTTGGCAAATGTTTTTTATTGAAAACAACATTGGCATATAGCCTACTGTAATGTTCAATTTCACACTAAAATTCTCACTTGGAGCAAGTAACCTCTCACACAATGTAACACTGTCCGTCAATAAAAGGGTTAGACGAGGGGGCGGAAAATTGGCATCAGCTGTGTGCTTGGCCGTCAAGTGGTATTTCAGACTGGACGTGCTGCGATGATAGCTCACTTACAACAAAACACACAGATCACTTTGGTCTTGTCAATGGAACCATTTGGCAACTTTTTAAAAAGTTAACTTTCCATTAAGAATCTTATTGGCATCCATTTGGATGGTCTCACGCTCGCCATTCACTCAACATGTAACGTCACCCTCTGGCCGGCTGGCAAGCCCAAACAAGTGCGTGTGGCATGCCTGTTGTTTTGTTTCCGGTCTAGCTAGATCCAAAATTAACCTGCTCATTAATGAATTCAAAATGCCAGGTGCTCACAGAGATTCCCGGTATTTTATTATTTCTCTTGAGGAAGGTCTCTTAGGGATTCTGTCCCAGTCTGAATGTTATTGGCAGCAACACCACTATTTGAATCTGATAAAATATCAGTCAACATCATTCATTCAGTAATACTTAGTCACCACAGGCAACTGCAATTGTACAGTCGCCATAATCAGTGTAAGTTTAAACAATCACTCTCAGCAATCTAGGAAAAATAACCAAAATTGCCATTGTTCTGCAGTGAAAGTAGCCAACAGGGTAGACAGAATCGAATTAGCTTTCTAATGAGGCAATGAGAAGATCAAAGTGAAAGTTTTATTTTTAAAATAAGTAAGACTTTTTGAGCACTTTTTTCTTAACTAAGGTAATTACCTTAAACATCAAAGGATACAAATAACCCTGTAAAAGTTGCATGAAATGTAACCAAGGCGCATATTACCTATATTAAGCATCAATGTGAACATGAAAAGAAAACATATGCTGTTTAAAATCTTTGCTGATTCACATTACTGTGTTGATACATCAGCCGGCACATTTCATCAGTATAACTGATTGACTTTGCCACAGCTTTGACAATCATTATCATTTACTTTATAACATATCAAGTTATTATGCCGTTAACTGCATTTGTCCAAGGCTGTAGCTGATGTCCATCAAAATAGATACAGAAGACATTTAAAATGTATTAATATAATATGTGTGTCTCATATTCTATAACGATGAATATTCACACTTACCAAAAATCCAAATTTAAGATTCTTTTTTAAAAGACTTTGTAACCCAACCTTGAATATCTCCTACAGCTCATGGACAAAAACTCAAAACATAAAAGAATATTTTATTTTATGCTCCTAACTGCCTTAATTAGCTACTGTGGAAAGTTCACCTTCTCCTAACTCTTGACTGCAGAGTCAAGTGGTCAAATACTGTGTGTGTGTGTGTGTGTGTGTGCGTGCGTGCGAGGTTGAAGGAGACATTGATAAAATGATTCCTTTCTGTTTGTAAGCATGCAGAGAGAAAACAGGCAGGATGCTTGACACCCAAAACGCCCCAGCGTCATGGGAGGGCCCATAGTTGAGTGTGAGTAATTACATGTGCAAGTACTTTGCTGCCCTGGAACCCCCTTGTACCCCCTTCATAATGATCTCTACTGACAAAGTCACACTCATGCCCCATAAACCACATTCATATTGTTTCGATCAGTCTCTTGGGCGCGCTAATTATGGCAATCAAGAATCGATTTTCACGTTTTTGCAGTGGCTTAAAATGTAGACAGATTGTGGAGCCCACTGATGTATTTTGCATGCCTATTCAAATATACAGAGACACTAGAGGAAAAAGAGGGTTCCTGTGTTTACATGGTTGCAGTGGTTTACACTTTTGCCAGATTATGAAGCCCACTGCCTTTTGCATGTTGTGTTAAAAGATACAGAAGAGAACAAGTACAAGAACAAGAGCAGAATTATGTCTTGTGTATGTATCATTGGCTTTCAAAAAAAGTTTGGTTTTATCATAGGGGATTTGATATTATACGTTTTCTGTGTCCGTGTTTGTGTGTGTGTATGTGTGTATGTGATAATAGAATCACCTCTAGCAAAGCTGTAGATGTAAAAAGCATGTAATCATGATTATTTATGTCACTTTATTACCATGTGTCTCAAAAAAAGGTACTTGTCGCCAAAACGTCGACTAACCAAATCCACCAATGCACAGGTGACAAGTGTGTGCAGGGATTGTCTTTCTTTTTGAAATGGTCTCATGTTTTTACTGTACAAATGGGATAAATGGGACAAATGGGGGTCTTTGCGGGTTTAATGGCTGTGATAATCAAAACATGGACAGTGGATTTATTAGGCCAATAATCCTTCTGTAATCCGGAAGGAACAATCGCATATACATCTCGTTCTATTTCTGACTTGGACAATTCAATTCAATTTTATTTATAGTGTCATCATAACAAGCGTTAACTCAGGACACCTTCCAGGTCTACAGCAAACTATAATTTACAAAAACCCAACAGTTCCCCAGGATGTGATGTGATTCTGTCTTCCAATATTCGGCGATCAGATGTGCTAAAACACATTCCCAATAATAAAAAAAAAAGGACTCGGCTCAGTTACACTTAAACAGTTAGGGTGAGCTCCCCCCACCCTTCCTTAATCCACAATGATATTCCTGGCAGTTTACAATTGATACTGCATGATGAACTTTAATGGGACGCTTTTGAAAAGATTAGCTCAAATCAGCACTTTTGCTTGGATTACAGCCACATCATGGAGGAAAAAGAAGGAGGGGGAGGGCGGATAATCTTTTGCCAAGTGAGTGGAAAGCGGTATTGATCCATATGCATTGTCTCGTTAATTTTGCTAGAGGTGTGGATTCCTCGTGATCAATATCTAGCGACTCTATCTTTATTCTTTGGTGTAACCTATTACTGTCGGTGAAATGCGAGGACACACCACAATTAAAGCTCTGGAGCAAGCAAGGCCAATCAATAGCATATTTGTATGATCTATACAGCAGGAAGCAATAACTAGTCAAAGGTACAGGGTGTATTCTTCCAAGGCTAAAGGCTAACCTGGAGGGGCGACTCCATCTTAGTCAATGGCCACCATAGGTCCCCAAAGCCCATCTTTAATAAGAAGAGGGGCCCTCAAGGCTTTACTCAATAAGGCTTCAGGCGTCAGGGCCATTTCCATTTGTCTGCGCTGTTATGAAAGTAATGATCTGCTAACTCTCTGAGTTAACACAGCGGAGGAGAAACGTACAGAGGTCTTGCAAGGCAAATCACAAAATGCACTTCAAATCTTGAAACGCTTAAAGACAAACAACTGAAAAGTAAAGCAAAGAAGAAACATGAGAAATACAATATAGAAACCTGGTGCAAGTCTATAAATAATGCAAAGGGGAAAAAATGAACAAAATAAAGGTACTAATAATAAAGCTTTTCCATCTAATAATATCATACAGAATGTTAAGAACAAACAATGGGCTAAAGTTAGCAATTACGTGCATCGAGATCAGGCTTGTATACGGCAGGGGTGGAGTACTCGACCTGGGGCAAGGAGGCATTTCATTGGTTTTTTCCAAGCGGACTGCAAGGCAGTGATTGGTGGCCATTTCTTTAAGAATTACTCAGCTAAAGATGACAGATCTTTTTTGCTCAGAGCGCATAAGTTATTTATTGCTGTCAGGGTCTAAAGATCATTTCAAACAATATATAAAAAGTGTATATCAGTGGAAATAGTTAGCAACCCTGGCTTTAAAGTAACAAGTTTACATCTGTACATCTGTAAGAAAAAAAAAAAAAAAGAGTTAGCTATGCTCTGCAAAATACTGCGACGGACTGTTAGGCTACATCACATCCTACTAATAGGGAAAAATAATGTGAGCCTGATTTTTTTTCTCCCACAAAGTGAAGATGCAGAAGGGGAGGTTAAATGAAAGAACTGTACAGAAAGAAAAGAAAGAAAGAAAGAAAGAGGTTAAATTACAAAAGGGCAGTCACATTAGCTAAAGGATTAATACAGAGTTTTAATGGGTTCTGGAAAGCTTAGCTAATTCTAACAATGCTAATTTGTATGCTAATGTGATACCCCTAATTATAGTAGTTATGGTAGTTTTGAAAATAATTGTTGAGACAGAGAGTGTAAAACATAAAGTGCAGGGGAAAACCACGTGTTGCTATATTTTATTTGAACAACAAATGATAATGTGTGATAATGATAAAAGAGCAAAAATAATTAGGATTTCTTTTTTAACGATTTGTGTAATTAATGAAGTGATTAAGCCAATGGCATCGTGGTTTTCTATGGGATGATGTCAGTGTTTCCATGCAATCAGCTTTTCCAACCGCTGCGCTGATGATGACAGGTCTGCAGCTGCAGAGTGAGATGACTTTTTTGCACAGCTCAAAGCTTCCCCGCCCAGCTGTATTTTCATATCAGCGGTACAGTGGCTGTTAGCATATTAGGCTGTCCTTTTCTGCCAGTCGCTGCCATTGGTTTACAAGGGAATGGAGTGACTATAAATCACTTCTAAATCATCCAGCAGAACTAAGATTATGTTTACAATAATGCCATAGCTATAAATCTCCAATGCTGCTGACTGGACTAGACAAAAACACAAATTTATTCTTGGGTTTGTAATATAATTTCCCATTCAGATTAGCTTGACATTGATGGATTGTATTATCATTCCCAGAAAATGTAAACTGACTTTTTTTGTTGACAGGCTGACAATTTGACATTGGTTTATTGTGTGGGTGGGTGCCACTGTCAATAGTTTTAGGGGGAATAAAAATCTAATCAAATAGATTGTCAAATGTGGATGTTTTCTTTAACTTCGAGCAAAATTTGCAGAGGACAAACTTTGCTGTATGTCATTTCAGCATTGTAACATGTCACGACGTCGTGTCATGCAACCCGCTGCCTGTGTAGTAACAGAGAAAGCGTGTATAGATATTGGTAAATAAGCCTACTGGATTTCTCTTTCCGAGTGCACTTACTGAAAAAAAGGCATGGCTGTTGGTCATTTGTTTATGGATTTCACTGCCACGTTTGAGAAGTTGCGGCTCTCAGGTATTCACTGCAGCATGAAAAGCAATAAATAGCAGAGCTATCTCACTGTTAAAGTCCACTTACCTCCTGAGGGCCCAGTGCTCTATATGTAAATGAGAGTGCCTTGTAACAAGTACACACACACACACACACACATACATACACACACACACATATATATATATATATATATATATATATACATATACCTATTCTCCCTCTTTCTTTTGTGCTTAGAAACATAAGCTTTCATGTGCACGCAAGCACATTCGCCAAGTGATTCTAACTGTGTTCTACCTTTGATGAAAACAAAATACTCAATGAAGTCCTTTCCTCCAGCAGGTTGGACGCGAGGTGACTGCGTCCTCCTCCACCACTCAAGTGTAATGTCTCTGTTTCCATCTTGTTTTCCTTTCTTTTCCTTCACTTCACACTGGCTCAGAAACAATTGAATAAGACAGTGTTTGCCAAGTTGTTGATATCTCTAAAATCATTGGGTGGCTTGTCTTTGTTTCTAGATCAGTGTGCTTGTTCTAAGCGCGCCTTTCAGTTTTCAATCACAATTTTCGGACCGGAGATGAAAGCCAGAGCATTGTTTTTTCGACCCCACCCCTCCTGAAAAGTCTGAAGGTAATGCCAGTTAATCACATCCATCAGTCAAACTAAAGAGAAAGGCAGCAATGACCCTGCGTGTCCCAGCGCTAATTCCCATGGCGTCTTTATGACAAAGAGGGTCAGACAGGGAGCAGCAAAGAAAAACAAACTTAAAATATGGAGTGGGTATTTAATTAACCATGACAACATAGATTGGCTTAACGAGCATTTCTTCCCCGACTTAAGTCTGCCAACCATTCTCCGTAGCAAACTCACAGTTGCTCAGGGCAACTCAACATCTTTGCCAGTTAGCCACAAAAATGAGTGGGACGCTTGCCAAAGCTTTGTAAATATATACACAAAGATGAAACAGCTCTGCCAACATCCTCCTGCTACACAGGGAACGAAGCTTTAATGATGATATTTCATGCTAACTATTTTTAATAGAGGCCTTAGTTTCCTGGATGATGCACAGCTGGCTGACATGTGTGGTGCTTTCTTCTCCTTCTCATTCCAGGTTGGTACTGACCTCCACAAAATGCTTGACTTCCAGACAAGTATTGTCCAGTAAGAATACAGACTGACAACCCATTTAATATCAGGGGTTACCCATGGAAAACATATTTATGTTCATAGTCAGGAACACTGTTTAAATCATGTAAATGCAAATCACCTAGTCTATATCTATATATCTATCTATCTATATATATATATATATATATACACCACGATCATCCACTTTCAGGATTGCTCGGTGCTGCCTGACAATCTGTCATATCACGCTCTTTTCGCCCAGATGTCCATTTCCTTCGGCTTTCTCAGTGTTGGAATTTTAAACTTTGGTCGATTGATGAAGACTATGGTTAACTGTTCTCTAGATCTCTGCAGGGTAAATCCAGTCCGCTAGCTAGACCATCTGTCCAATCGGAGTTTTCTGTTGCACGACTAAAACAACTTTTGAACATACACCTTCCACCAAAACAAGTTCTTTCCAGAGGCCATTTTGTAGAGACACCGTGGCTCTGTTGGGCGCTTAGTGCCGCCCCGTGACGATTGTGATTGGTTTAAAGAAATGCCAGTAAACCAGAGCAGGTTTTTCTCCCATTCCAGAATGTTGTTTGGACTAGCCAGACCTTCCTTTGCAGCACTGTGGAGGAAGGTCTGGCAAAGAAAGACTACTAATCACCTTACTTACAGACTTGCTTAAAATGTATTATACAACTTCACAGTAGGCCTATATATCAAATATAAATGTAAATGTGCTGTATTTATATAGCGCTTTTCAAGGAGATAACATTATCTTTACAAAAATCCAAATAAACATAAGCTGTGTTTGAATCCGTTCCCTCATTCACTCACTCACCATTCCCTATAGGCAATAGTGTTATATAAATAGTGAACTATACAGGGAACGACCAACCGAGACTTATAAGGACACTCACTGAACGTATCAGTGCGCTAGTAAATTATTTGTGTGGTGGAGGCAGCCAGTTTACTCAAATTAGCTGTGCAGTGTGGGTATCTTATAGTGGACTATATAGTGAATGAAATTAACTGCAGAGGATTTGAACACCCATAACATAGCGTGTTCGCTACAAAATGGCGAACACGCTATACAGTGCATTTTTTGATAGGGCAAGGTTTTGAACACAGCTATAATTTACTGTTTGAATAAAACTCACAAGCTCATAATTTACGTTATAACATATCAAGTTATTATGCCTAGACCTACATTATGTTATTATGCCTAGACTATGCCGTGACCTAGATAGTCTAGCTAGCCTTACCTGCTAATTTCTGTTAGCTCGATAAAACAGGAAGACTAGCCTATGAATTAGCCCATTCTTGCCTTCCTGGCTAAGAGATTCATGCACACTGTCTTAGCAAAGCTGAGAAATACTGCTGCTGACTGTTTTTCCACATTAGCACATAGACGCACACTTAACAGTCTCAGGTACTGTCAGTGGCACAAAAATACAGCATATGTAAAAAATGTTAGTCTGTTTTTAAATAGCGGTTACGGGTTCAACGCTACTTTCATGTTTAGCACAAATATAATGTAAAACGGTCCATTATGCCTACGCCCTTCAAGCTAAACTGAGTCTCTACACTGGTTAGCAACATACTACAATGTTGTAAGAATTTTGAGTTGAGATGTTGAGATGTGTCACCATTTCCTACACTGCATTTCTGAGTTTGTCATTGCCATTCCAAAAGCTCTAAACCATTAGGCAGTGCAAATAAAGAGGTATATGTGACTGAAATTGCTGTCCTAAAGGTGAGGCACACTGCAGTCTTTCATGGGCAGCCATTGCATTGGCAAACAGCAAGAATGAACAGCATGAATGTGTTTACAAAGCTACCTCCCTATAGTTTTAACTTCCTCCTCATTTATCCCAAGCACAGATCATTAAAACATGCTAAAATACTTCTGCTAAAATATGCCTACAGCAATATAGCGAGTGACTGTGACACATTATTAGATGTTGCTTTATTTCCCTTGCTGTTCAATGAGTTTTTCATGCAAAAGCTGTTTTATTTACGGAAACATTCGGGTTGAGGTTTCTCTCTTGTGAACTTCAATTCACTGCCGGCTATCGCTTATGAAAAATGTTGAAATTGTGCACTTTGAGACTGAAGTTTTCACAAAGAAAAAATTAACTAAGAAAAGGTGAAAAAGTGTTTTCAATATGGACTTGATATGCAATATGACATGCTTAAGTGTGGGTGAGCAATTTTAGAGCCAGCGGTTTATGTCTATCTCTTTGCAGTACAGCGCTGCATGCATTTGTAGCCCATGCCCACCTAGATCATAAACGAAAGTGACTTTGAGAGCAAACAAACAAACACAGCTTAAGCGAATCAGTTAGGCACAAAGAGGCATGTGGCAGGCAGGCAGGCAGGTGATGGATGGTGGCTCTTAGAAGCCGTGACTTTAGGGGTAAGTGACAATGACACACATAAAGGCCACCATTACCCATTTTAAGATGCGGTTAAAATCCTTATCGACCTGCCTGCCTCACTTGCCAATATGCCAGAGCATCACGCCAGCTGGAGCTCGATGGCAGGCCGGGAGTGATTTGCATTGACGAGAACCACCCTGTCCCCTCTCTATAACACTCTCACACACACCTAGTCGAGGGACTATATATTGGAACACACACACACACACACACACACACACTTTATACGCAGACAAGTGTCCCTATGTGAGCAGGGTTTAAACCCAAGAAATTGAGAAAAGTACCAGCAGTAGTAAATTATTGGCAGATTCCAAATGCTGAACTTTGCAATTCGCCACAAATGCACTTCAGAGTTAAGTGCAAAGCAGGGTCAAATTAATATCCGACACCAATTTAGCTGAGGACACTTTCTTCCACATCCCCTAATGTTGCCGGAGACACTCACCTGTGCCGAATAATTGCATGAAATTATAGCTCTTTTCTTTCACATTTTCCAAATCTGCACTTGAGACCAGTTCAAAGATCACATGATGAAATCGGAAATTACATCTTTTCCACCTTAAAAAGCACATCTGTCCGTCAACCACTTGACACTCGGTGTTGTTTTACCCAGTATTGAAAGACACACCTCTCCTATATTTTCATCCCCCCGAGTTGCTGCGCATCGGAGTGTAAATGTGATGGAATGTTTATCTGATGAGCAGGTGGCACTTTGTACAGCCACAGTGTATGAATGTGTGTGAATGATGAATGGTTCCTGTACTATGTAAAAGCGCTTTGAGTGGTCAAGACTAGAAAAGCGCTATATAAGAAAGGTTCATTTACACTTACGACCATTCCTGTCATTTTTAAAGACAATCTTACAAACTAGAAACTCTGCAGGTAAAGCTGTTAACTTAATCTGGGCTGTGTTTTCGAGGATTATGCTGCATTTATCACTACTGTTTCTGACCTAAAAACTGTTCCAATAATGTAGCTGGCTGTTTACTCAACCATCATTTATTTTTTGTTTTTCCTTTTGACAGCTACTGGTTTTGATGTTTTGCCTTGGCGAGGGTTGTGTGAACGAGCAGCTCAACACACACATACACACAAAGTGGGTGTTAGAAAACTACAGATGTACCTGTGAAGGAAGACGTTATTGATGTTAGGTTTAGTGCTCTGGGTGTTTTTAAGGATAAGACTTAAAGGCATACAAAACCCTAAATAGTTGCGAGGGTTGGAGTTTTATAGGATATATTTAAATCTTCATCACTTTGGAACCCCTATCAAATCAGTTTATAGTTCATCTTTCACCTTGTGGAAACACAGAAATTACTACAAGACCAACAACTTTAGAAGTGTGCACATATTTGTTTTAAATATACTTCCTTACTGTGATGCACGCAACTTGTTTGGTTTTACTTTTTTTTTTTAAATAAGCTTATTTCATACTGAACTCCTAAAATTCATTTTTGAAAAGAAATGAATTAGGAAAGAGGAAAGAGAGTCAAGTGTTCCCAGAGAGAAAGAAATGCTATATTTAGCTGCCCAACATTCTCATCATCTCTCACCAGCCTGTGGTAGAGGAAAAGGAAAGGTTTAATGTTTTTACAAAGGAAAATGCTAGGTTAGGTCATAGCTGCATTATTGTCTTGGCAAATCAGTCCATTGATTGTGATAGTTGTAATAGTTGACATTGATCTGGCAGAGAGCAAGCAAAAAGTTGGCTAGTTTGCTCAGTAAAGAAAAAAAAAGAAGGAAATTATAACTGCGCTTATACTGAACAGAATTATAAACGCAACACTTGTTTTTGCCCCCATTTTTCATGGGCTGAACTCAAAGATCTAAGACTTTTTCTATGTTTGCAAAAGGCCTATTTCTCTTCTTGAAATTCATCCGTAACATTTTCAAGTTCAAGCTGTGTGATTCCTTTGACAGTGCTGGGAGCTTCATACATAACTTAAGTTTTAGGTAAAAATAATTGATTCACAATCTTGTTTGGCTTTGAGAGCTGCTTAAAATGTTCGTAGGAAGCACTGAAAAAGTATTTTTAATTTGTATAATTACTATTTTGTGTTTTCATGGAGATGCTAGAATCCACCTCAGACCAGTAATATGATAATGGTAATAACAATAATTATAATACTAATAAAAAGAAGATTTAATGATGTCCTGTGTGTTGACCACCAAAGAACTGAAAAGTGTTCTCTGATTTCCTGATTTGAATACTTAATAAAAGGTGCTGGCCTTTAACAGTTTTAAAACTCACTGTATGATTGGCAAGACATGCTGGAATAGTATATCTCACTTTGTGAATTTGATCTGAAAACAACAACAAAAAAACAAAAAAAGTACAGTACCTGTCCAACAGAAAAGAGGTAGTCTATATCCTTGGCGTTCCACTTCCAGGATTGAACCACTGCTGCAGGAAATTCTGCTGGATGCATGTATTTCCTTCTGTTTTCTTTGTGTCGGAATTTTAAAGTCTGTGAATTAATGAGGACTATGGTTAACTGCTCCTCAGATCTCTGCAGGGTAAATTGAGACAGCTAGCTAGACTATCTGTCCTGAGTTTTCTCGCACAACTATTTTGCAGCGGCTCTGTTCGGATCTTAGCACCGCCCATGACAATTCTGATTGGTTTAAAGACATGCCATTAAACCAGAGAACGTTTTGCTATGTGGAGTAGCCAGACCCTCCTTCAGCGCGCTTAGGGGGAGGGTCTGGCAAAGTGAGACTAGAAAGACGGCAACCATGGCAACAACGACAACTTTTGCTGAGTTTTCTCCTGTCCAGTAGATTTGCAGTAATTCCGTGCAACATTCATTGAACTCGTACACGGGACAGGTAGAGTAGCCTACGTGTAGCGGGAGCAAGGAGGCATTTCATTCGTTTGTTTCAAGAGAACTGCGAGGCAGTGATTGGAGTTTTTTTTTACAGAATTACTCCCCCGACAGATGACGGGTCTCATAAGTTATATATTGCTGTCGGGATGTAAAGACCATTTCAAACAACATACCGCATGAACATTTGTATATTGGACATAGTTACCAACCCTGCCTTTTAAAGAGCTTATTTTATGCTTTTTGACTTTTTTCCTTTTTGTGTTAGACATATGTTTTGTCCAAGTAATAGGTTTACAAAGTGAAAAAGCCCACCCCAAAGGGACTTTGGGACCATCTCCAACAGAAAACGTTGTTCACAGACACCTTGAAACAGCTCTATTGTAATACAGCCTTTACTTCCGTGAAAAACACGCTTCATTTTGCGTCACTTTGTAACGTGCGTTATAATGCACACCTAGCTGCTACTGTGGCACGCCCTCAAACCATGCTGGTTAGAGAGGAGGCCCAAATATACTGGAAACTGGGCATGTGTGTACTAGATTGAACAGAAGTGAGATGCCTCACTCGGACGCTAAAACAGAGAGCTAAACACAGGGTAAAAAGAGGAGATGCAGCAATGTGCAGTACGAAAAATATATGGTGTTTTTTGAAAATTAAACCATGTAAACCTATTCTGGTACAACCTCTGAATACAATTATGAACCTGAAATTGAGCATAATATTAGGTCTTTAAATCAATGTTAAAGTCAGAGGCTGCAGTTTTTGCTAGTGTTGTATTGGATGCGTTGCCTACCCACCACCATTATCACTTGTGTCCACAAAGTCATAAACATGCACGCGTGTGCCGGGCCCCTATCTGACAGTCCTGCCTGGCCATACTAAATCGTTTCTGTGTGAGTGGGACTGATTCCAAAAGCCCTCGGTCAAGACTGTGGTGGAGATGAAATGGATAAAGACTATGAATAGAGATCCCATTTCCCCCAAGCAAGAGCATGACACACAGATACACGGTGCTGGGAAAAAATCCATACATGCAAATGGTGTTTTGAATGAACGATGGTGGCTGCAGGACACAAGGAACTTTGTATTATAGCTCAACAAGCTCACTGGTTCATGAACAGCCAAGTAGGTGCTGCATCGATTCCTGACAAATGCCTTGATGTTGATTTGCTTATTCAAGGGCTTTGTGTTGTTGTTGTTGGTTGTCACATCTTTTCGCTGATGCAAATCCTGCTATTATTCTGTACACAATAAGCTCGCAGGAATTTACATTCTGTATCATACGTGGCTGTTTCAGTTGGAATAAAATATTACACTGAAAAACCAAAGAACTGGAGAGCTTCTTGAAAGTTTGTTCATGAAAAGAAAATGGAGCTCTTTGGTAGAGAGGCATGAGCAAACCTAGTGAACATCAAGAAAAAATGCACGGTACTCATCTTTACAGAAAAAGTAACTTCCTGAAGAAATGTGTTGAAGTGATGTTTTTAATCTTCTTCTAGTTAGAATGTGCCAGATGTAATAATGGCATTTGACCTATTATTTCTGAAGAAGACTTAGCTTGGACTTGTTTTTGATGCTCAGAAAATATTACAACTCAAGGTTACATGACTTGTCTTCGAACCATCTATTTTGTAAACAGAAAATAATTGATCACAAACAAAGAGTATAATTAGCTCCAAGAGATCCTTCTTTGTAATATTAAGTGCCAATTAAGTAAGTTAGAAATTATGTATAACTCGTTTTATCTTTTAAAGCATGAGGCTGGGGTTTTATGCATCTATTGGACCACCTTAAATCATCGTCCGACAAGCCCTCTGGCTCCTGAAAGCCTAAATTTCTGCAAATAGAGCCCTGCACTTTGGTGAAGATACACTAAGAATATGAATTGAGAATTATTTCACCCCCAGCAAGAACATGACACACGGATACACAGAGCTGGGAGAAAATCCATAAATGCAAATAATTCCTATTAAAGTACAATAAGCCAATTGGTTAAAAACCCAGTACAATGGGTTATACACTGAATTCTGAAAACACTCTTATCTACTCTTTGTAGATAGTTCCAGGCTGTTGTTTTTTGTTAAAAACTGAAAGCTACATCAAACTTCATATATAAAAGATTATAAGCGTATTACTTGATTCTACTTGCTCCTATTCAATACTTCTTTTGTGAAAACAAATGTAAAGAGCAACAGCCAGAGGTACAGCAATTATATATAAATAACAATAACATAACCATCACTCATTCTCTTTCTTGTTGTGCATTTCATCACATCACAGTTGCCACTGCACACTGTACTGTTATTTCTTCATGTATTTATTGTATAATAGTCTTATTTCATCAATTTTAAATGACACTGATGACAAATTAAAAACTGCTTACTCCTGCTAGGAGAACAATTTTACTAGAAAACAATGTTTACATAAAAATATGGTTATGTTGACCTGTATTGTGAACTTCAAATTCTTTTTTTTGATTTTATCCTTGTCTTGATTATATTAATAGATAATACCTAGCCTAGCTGACTCTCCTCTTCATACATGCCATTTTGTCTATTGAAAGGGATGTACTGTACTGTATGTAATGCATAATTTATACTTCAGACAGGGAACAAATCTGGACTGGCCAGTTTAGGTATTCCAGACCGTTCTTGCCCAGAAAACAGCCATATACCTAGGTTTATTTAGTCTTGTTAGGTTGCAAACAATGAAGCGAGGTGTCAAGTTGGTGTGGAAGGTGGTTTTAACAAACAGGACTTTCACACAGGAGACATGGGATTGTGTCCCGTGTAAAACCATAAGTCAATTTTCATTTTTTTAAATTGACCCAGTTTTACGGACCTTTTATACCCCGATACAATGAAGTCTGTGACATCACATTACATCCTCATTTAATAGTTTTGAATGACTAATTTTAAGTCAATCCCATATTTTTTACTAACCTTATTTAAGTATTTTTGTTGACTAAACTTAACTAGTTCTGTTTTACAACGTTAAATACGTGTTGGACGTTAAATTAAATAGAAAGATGATCAATGTGAATTGTGTGTTGTACTGTCATTTTGGTAGTCATTGGCACTGTCGCACTGTTGCTTGCTCTGGAGGAAACTACTAGACCTGTTGGGTCCATGTAAATTCTGGAGTGTGGTCTATCTGTAAAGTGTCTTGAGATAACTCTTGTTATGAATTGATACTATAAATAAAATTGAATTGAATTGAATTGAATTGGCAATTGACCTATTCTGTCCTTTAGGTATGAAAGAAACTAAAACTTAAAATGTTTTAGTTTGAATCTTTTTTTTTCTGGTACAAAAAGTCAAAGTTACAACAAAGGGGGAAAACAAGTTGTTTGGATCACAGACTAAAATAATTACATTGTCAATACAAGCCGCCATAATCAGTTTCCTCTGCAGGGTGGCTGGGCTCACCCATAGAGAGAAGTTCAAGCTCAGACATCTGGAAGGCACTCAGCGTACTGGCACTGCTCCTTCGCATAAAAGGAGCCAGTTAAGGGGATTCAGTCATCTGATCAGGATGCCTCCTGGGTACCTTCCTTTGGAGCTAAGCATGTCCAACTGATAGACCCAGAACACACTGGAGAGCTCATCCATCCATCATTCTATGCGTTTTTCAATCAATCAATCAGTCTATTATTCAATCAATCAATTATTCAATCAATCAGTCCTCCAGCCTTGGCAACACCTTTGGAACCCCTAGGAAACATTGGAAATCTTGCTGAGGGACGTCTGTACCACCTTGCTTAGCCTGCTGCCACAACAACATGGATGAGCAGCAGAAAATAGATGGATGGATCCCAGATTATATAATTTCAGTTCAACACTAGCAACCTAAATATAAAAAAATATATAAAAATATATAGTCAGGTAGGTAAACAGTGTTTTTCAGTGGTCAAAGATGCTGGATATATAGAAAGGTCCAGAGATAAGTAAGAAAGAGCACAGGAGCTGTAGTGTATTAAGGTTATCACTGGACCTGCAGAATACATGCAGGATGTGTCGCTTTGTTGATATTGTGAGGCAATGTGATAGGATAGGTCTGAGAATATGTCATGGAGCTATAGGTTTATTTTAAATTGCATATCCATTTATTGTTAAACTAAGTGATTGGTTTCCAGTGTTACTTACTGCATAATGCAAATGCCTCATTGGTAAATATCATTAAGAGATTCAAGGCATTTGAATCTGGTGTCATATTTTTGCATGCATATCCTAGATAATTAAGTAATATAGATGATTTGCCTAAACACATAAAGCCAACACATAAAAATTCAAATTTTACCACTTTAATATATCAAATGGCAACTGTCAGATAAATATAACATATCATCATAATTTCTGCTGAGAATGTAAAACATAGACGTCACACTCTCCAAGGAGTAATTCTCCTTTCTGAAAGTCAGTGTACAGTAGGATCTCCATAAATAACTCTACGTCTAAGGTCGCGTTCAACCAGCTGTTGCTCTGGGTGGAAAAAACTAAGCCCTCTACTTTAATATAAATGAAACTAGTTTGTTGGCGCAGTGGGAGTGACAAAAATGTTTTACTTTTGAGTGACTGTGAGACACAGACACAGATACGTGCCCTGGTCCCGTGTTGGTACCTGTGCTGCATCCTATACCAACCTAGCCCGAATTATTTTTAAAATATCATCATGTAGCATGAAGGAACTAATACATTTAGACTAATTAAAATAGAAAAAGCAACACTTGGATAAAAAGATAATTTCAACCTACATACAAATACAGAAAGATTATGAAAATATTCCATTCATGTAGACATTCTACTAGCCCATATTTATACTTATATATAGGCAAAGTGAAATTATAAGGGTGTGCAATTACAACAGCATTTATCTTGCATTGTATAAATGATAAGAGAAGCAAGATTATTTGGGAAAAAACAGCACTTAAAGTATGTCAACAACTTCAACAAGATTTGGTCCAACAGTTTTTGGAATATGTTATGCCTCAGCACCATTTCACTTATTTACTGGGTGGATGTCAGCTAAGCTACAATCATAGATTATTCATTGCCGCGGTCAACATCTTCTCCACATGTTTGCATGCGACTGGTGTGGATGTAAGACATAATTAGACAGCCCACAACATTTGCATCAGGTCGGTCAAACAGATGTCATCTAAAGTGTGCCAAAGTAAAATGCTGACTGAAAATGTTCAAGCACAAAAAAACAAGCAGCACTCATCCAGAAAAAAGACTAAATGTAATTTATTTCTTCCACCCCTTGAAAATATGAAATAAGACTTGATTAACAGATTCAATTATCAGTGGGCTCGCCGGCCTAAATGAAGTAAACAATTATGCACCAGTTTTTCTCTGAACCAGTACAGAGAGGCATAATTACCATATGTGCACTGTCTGTACAATTAAAAGATTTCATAACAAGTTCAAAAAAATATACTGTGGAGAAAATGAATAAAAACAGACCCTTCCCCTAGTTAGTACATGATGCCGGCAGAGAGGGCTGCAGCACTCTGTAGTGTAGGTATGTGTATGTGATGGAATTAGTTTGAAATGCATACAGAAGTAATGACTGCTTAAAGTGGGCTGATTCAGCAGCTAAACAGGTGTAAGAATTATATCAGACAGAATTTATTCCCATTTAATATCCCTCAGCCATACATGCTTTGTATTAGGCAGCATTGAAATATACAGGAGTATCATGGCTAATTACTTCTCTGATTCCACAATACCATGAACACAAAATCTCATTACTTTACCTTGATAAAACACACCAGCCCAAACCAAGACCCATCTAAATGTAAGTTCAAGAAAAAAATTGAATCGTCATGTATGCTTCATGTCTATCAGACTTTCTGCTACTTTAAAATTACTGTACAGATGAATAACTTTCAGTTTGCATGAGTCTAAGTATCCAAAATAAAACCATAACAGATGACTCCTAAAGCCCAGTTAAGACCAAAGGCTACTTGCAACCCTTAACTTTCTGTAAGTTCCCCATAAAAAGGACTCTTTGCATTACTGTCTATTTTCAACTTTCAGGCTTTTTTTGTGGCTGGATATATCATTTGTTGAGTCTAAAAATATGAATGTGGATAAAGTTGGTGATAGTGTAGTCTATATCAATGACATTTCCTTTCTGGGATGGTTCAGGCGCCGCCAAACATTTGCCCAGATGTCCCTCATTTCCGCCAGATGTCCGTCACCTTCTGTTATGGGTCCACTGTCTTCTGTGTTGTTTTTTTCCCTGTTTGTCTGTCTATGTATCATCGGCCGCCAGAGGGCGCTCCTCCAAGGTTCCATTAGAGTCGTGTCTACTCTTCCCCTCCTCCGTCTGACTACACAGCTGATCATCATCATCATTATCACCTCATCCATACGTAAACCTGGGCTGACCACCTCTTCGGCGCCAGTTTGTTACCTACATTCCCGTGGTAACTGGTCTTGTACTAAGCTTGTTGGTATTCCGTTGCCTTGCCTATGTACTTACTTTGTGTTTCTGCCACAGCGCTCGTGTTCCGTCTTGTCGTCTGTTCTGGATCTCCTTCATCACCTCCCGTGTCTGGATTGTTTGTGTGTTTGTTTTTGGTGTTGGTTATTCTGTTTCACAGAATTAAACCCATTTCTGTGTACATCACTCTCTCTTGTGGTCGTTCTGTGTCCGGGTCCAACATCTACACCTAACACCTTCGGCTTTCTTTGTGTAGGCATTGTAACTCTGGTGGATTTCTGAGGACTATGGTTTACTGTTTCTCAGATCTCTGCAGGGTAACTCCAGATAGATAGCTTGAATATCTGTCCAATCTGAGTTTTCTGGCAATGCAAGACTAGTTATAGTGAGATGTTTGTTAAAGTTGCATTTCTAGTGATAAATCGGCAAAAACGTTTTATGTGATTCACTGCTTTGTTCTATCTCTGCTCCCTCTCTCCAGTCACTCAATAGCTCAATCGACCACATTATGCTTGTTGAGCCTCCATCTAAAACTCTGCCATTTCGACCAGGACATAGTTTGTAACAGAGAAATAAAATGTATTATGGATCATTTTATTTCTATAGTTTTAAGCTGACTTTACAAGCTAATGGCTGTTAAAACAGGTGACACTCCATAAGTTCTAGAACCAGCCACTGGCGACTTGACCAGCGGAGTCGCATGTGCTACCAGCCGGCTTGATTCGAGCTGAGACTGGCCGGTTCAGACCGGTGCAAGTTTTCCCTGCGACGTTCTAAAACGGTTTTGTCTCATTGCGAATCTGTGGTCTGTACTGGCCTTAAAGGTGATTTAAAGCGATAGTCCAGCAGTTTTGTTTTGCACTTCCATAAAGTTGTGGAACTCACAAAAAGAAAAAAAAACAAATGCTCAAAATAGATGCAGTAGTGATTGAATACTTGATAGCTCATTTCATTTGACCCTCACTGGCTGGTAAAAGCCCGCATCTTTAAAAATTCTTACCATCATTTAAATAGTTTTTTTATTTATGTTAATTCACCAACCTGTGTTCCAATTGTTAAGGAACTGTGACCCAGACTTTGTAAATGTAAAAAGAATAGTTTTGCGCTATAGGCTACGCATGGCTGCAATCCACCAGTAAGTACAGTAATTTTAAAGTAGCAGAAAGTCTGTTAGACATGAAGCAGAGTAGAAGACGTAGAGGTTGGGAAACAAAACAACTTGCCTCGGTCATCTAACCCAGGGGTTCCCAAAACTTTCAGCCCGCGACCCCCAAAGTAACGGTCAAGTAACGCGCAACCCCTCCCCACCTCTAAACATTGCGCGCATCGCGCACGCACTACAGGCGTATCCAAACATGAGCATATTGACGACACAAAATAACACAACAGCCATGACATTATTCTACAGTAATTTACTCATTACTTTAATTTGACTTAATCTCACCTAATGAGGTGGATGTGTAATATGTTTGGAGCACAGCAAGTTAAACTGCTCATATTTTAATTTAAAATAGTTTTTATATACATTACACACTAGCCAAAAAAAAAAAAATCCCTTTTACCTATTTCGGCCATACAGTATTCGGTATTTCGTGGTGTTGGTTTTAATCTTTCGCACGGTTGAAGATGCAATTGGTTGCTTAGTTACCATCAGCGTCTCTGTCAGAGAAACGTCATAAGCGGTCTGGAGTAACAAGGGTGGGCATCAGCGATGGGCCGAAGGTAAAGCCAGAGTAGGTAACGCTGCTACCACCAGATTACGGCGTGGATGGACTCCGTTCTTTACCGAAGCAGCGCCGGCGTCGCTCGTGTGAAGGAGCGGTACACGGAGCTAGATGGCCGTGCTGCCTACTGTTTTACAACTTATACATCCTCAACTGCCTGGAATCACACACATCCCTCCAAGGAGGCACCAGCAGGGACATTGTCTGGAAGAAGTTCAGGCAGCAACTGGCAAGAGCTGAACACGAGTTTAGAGGAGGAAAGGAGCGGGGCGCGGTCCGAGCAGCGCGGGGGGGGGGGGGGGGGGGGGGGCGCGGTCCGAGAGCAATCGCACCACAGCAGACACCCAACACGGAGGCAGTGACAGTTTACTGTTAGGTTATAATGTTCAAAGAATACTTTTAGGTGTTATTTGCATGTTACATACCATATTTTTTCAGATGTGAATGAATAATTACGTTTTACTATCATGATATGAGTTATTGAACACCGGGGCAACTCAAGTGTATAATTAAACCCGTTAAATTTTACATTTTGGTGTTATTTAGTTTTTCTAAAGATATCCTAACACAAACCTGCATTAAAATTGCAATTAGGTATTTATCATGACAGATTATAGAGTTTAGAATCTTGCGGTCAAAATGACCGGAATCCCGGCAGTTTATTGTTAATGTTGGAGACACTACTCGGAAAGAAAAAAATCAAAAACAGCTGTTCCCTTTTTATTTATTTGCTTGGTTTTATTTTAAATTTAGCCACTAGTTTTATCTTGTGTAAAATCATAGCTAACTCTATGCTATTTCTAATCGTTTTTAAATTTTTATTTTATTTCTGGAAATCAGCTCGCGACCCCCCCTCTCTGGCTCGCGACCCCCCTGGGGGTCCCGACCCCCACTTTGGGAATCACTGATCTAACCCATGTACAAAACGGAGAGGTCTTCGAAAGTTGGTTCAATTGGTCAAGTTTTAATTGTTTTATTTGTGTCTGCTAGCATAGACCATGGTCATGCTCTCCGGGGACAAGGACAAAATAATGCAATGACTTTAAAGCATGCACCAAGATGGCTACAGCGGAAACAGCATATTAGTCATGTTAAATGTTCACTACGTCACAATTTATTTGGCAAAGTGGTAACCTTCTTATTTTAATCCAAACCCAGATCTTTTCCTAAAACTAAGTATTTTTGTTGCCTGAACCAAAATTGTTTTTAATCTATTTATTCATTTATACTGTTTATTGTTTTGATAGTAATCACTACATACAGTCTTGAAATGCCAGGATCTATTCATGCACAAATAGAGAGATGTCAGAGTGAGTGGGCTGCCAGCTGGACCAGTGCCCTGAGCAGTTGGGGGGGTACGGTGCCTTGCTCAAGAGCACCTGACAGTGCCCGGGAGGTGAAGTGGCATCTCTCCAGCTACCAATCCACACTCCATACTTTGATCTGTATGGGGACATGAATCAGCAACTCTCCGGTTCCCAACCCAGCTCCCTACGGACGGAGCTACTGCCACCCCTTTTCATGGTGCCGGCACATCATTTTAAAACCATATGTGCCACCATTACGTGATCATGCCATATTAAGAGATGGTGTATTTTCCCATTTTCTGTGATATCGGTTAACATTAAGTGTTGGAGAACAGCAAACAGAGTTGTGTAACTCTGCAGTGAACCAACTGGCATAATTTGCATCATAATCAATTGGCATGATGGCCAAACCCAGAAAAATAAAAGGCATATTTTGAAAATAACAGTTATTATCCTTTTAGAGTTGAGTCTAGCTGGAGAAAGATCAAAATCTTTGCCAAAACCTCAATCCAAACAGAACCTCCATCACATTCCTTTATACACAAAGTCCCAGCAGATACTCATTTCTTTGGACAAATGTGGCAAAGAAATGTTGTAATGTTATGAGGATATCAGCTGACCCATGTAGAAAACCAAACATGCATGGTTTCTCTACTGCATGTGGAAAATGTGGCCGTTAAGTTGTTACCACACAGCTCAGAGCAGGACTGCAATAACCAATTCATCTGATCGTGATTTATTGGGGCTTTCTGCAAGGTTAAAAAGTTATGGCTGAGTTACTACTTGGCGTCCATATTAATTACATAAACAGAATAGTGTGAGAGGCAAAGATGGGCTCTGATATTCCCTGAAGTTGCACAGATCAATCAATATCGATCAACAATACCTTGATGTATGGCAACATTTCACGCCTGAGACCTTGGGCAGCTTGAGCGATGATGGCATCCAGAAATGGTGCTGCTTCTAAAACAATGCCCCCCCAAAATAGCTGGGATGGAATTGAGATCTTAAGGCGAACACACACAAACACACACGCGCGCACACACACACTTACACACACACACACACACACACACACACACACACACACACACACACACACACACACATTTGCTCCCTGATTGTTTTTCCCTTTCTCTCTGACTTACTTTCTCTTATGCAAACACTACTCTGTCTCACCACCCCACAAAGACACACTCTCATGGGACCTTTACTCCGGCGTTGGTGTGATGAATATGAAATTAAATCCATATGGTTCTGTCAATAACATAGCTGCCAACACCGCTCCACAACCATTATAAGTGGCTACACCTCGAGGCAATACACAAGCTAATGAATAGTGCAAGCAACCAAAACGAAACATTACTTCATAACCTAGCCATACATGAATAAACATTAGCGAGAGTGCGCAGAAAAGGAAATGTTTACTCGTAAAATTCTTGTTTCACTTAAACACATTTTGGATTTCCACCCTGCCACTTCAATTTAACTGGGTGGCTTTTATTTAAATCAAATCAGAGGGGAGGTGGAAGGAGGGGGAAGAGGAGGGGAAAATGGTTGAGAGTAAACACAAACACACACACACACACACACACACACATATCTATTTCTATATACTCTCCCATGACCGCACACACATTCAAGGACAGAGGGGAACGAACAGCAGGCTGAGGCAGGTCTCTTTCTCTGGATGCCTCAGGCTATTTCAGGAGGCTATTTCAGGTCTTCTGTCTTTTTCCTGTGTCTCGTCTCTCCATATATCCATCTGACTGCAGCTGAGGGAGGGCACGGAGTATTTTAAACGGTATGTCTGAAAAACACCTTTGTATTATTTATTTTTTTAGATGTTTACAGTTTACCGCTTTCTGTAAAGTGAGTTGGCAAAAGGCCTGTTCAACTTTTAACATTTAGTTGCAAAAATAACACAAACATTTGACCAGCACTGACTCAGAAACTGGATCAGAAGAGCTTTTTTGGTATTTTTTGCATGGTCCTGACTAGTCAAGAAGTGTAAATTAATCCTTAAGTATTTATGGCTTGAAAAAATAAAACGTGTTTTCTAGGGCCTTTTCACACCTATAGTTTGTTGGCTCCGGTCTGAATCACACTGACAAAAAGAACATGTTGGATTATCTTAATTCAGTAGTGGACATTGGTTGCACACAGATGTTTTGCTTTGGTAGCAACTTAAGCAACTGAGTTAAATTAACACAAGTTATCCATGTTAAATAAACCTGTGTATTTTGTATTGATGCAGTGTGATTAAAACATGTTTTGATAAAGTAATTTGTGCTCTTGGAACATTTTAATCCTTCACAGTTTTATCACATTATTTCAACACTATTCAATAACTTTCACTCCAAAACTATTTGGTCCCTTAAATACTACACATTTTTTGTTTCCCCGCTGGCCGAGCCCCACTGATGACGGTCCGTCTGCGGCTGCAAGACCTGGAGCTCACCGCCAGTGTTTCAGTTTGACTGTTAAAAAGTGTTGAGATAATTAAAAGGTATTCATTTAGAAGCGGGCTGGCTGCTAGTCATCTATCTATGGTGGTCACAATGGTGTAATGATTCAGATGGACTCCCAAGATAACACGGTGCTCACCCAACTGGCCAATAGAAACGTGGCCCCGCCCATGACACTATTTTCACATCGAGAGAAAAATCCTGAGATGAGAGCTAAAAATTAAATGGAGAGCAAAGACTTAGCTTTTGAGGGCGAGAAGAAACACGTTTTGAGAGAAACACTTTTTCTTGAGAGAATTGTTTTTCAAACTGAGAGCAAAAAATATATATTTGAGAGTTAAAAAAATGATTTAGATAGATTTTGTGTTTTGAGAGAAACTCTTTTGAGAATTTATTTTCACACTAATAGCAAAACATATATATTTGAGAGATTAAAAAAGTATTTTGAAAGAGATTTTTTGCTACTGGTATGAAAACTTTTTCTCTCAAATATTTTTTTTTTTCTCTCATAAACAGTTTTTGCTATCAGTGTGATAACTTTTTCTCTCAAACTTTTTTTTTTCTCTAAGATCTTTTTTTCTTTTTTCATGTAATAAAGAAGAAATTTTATCTCCATACTCATTCCCCAATGGAAAAGAGGGGCAGTATTCCACCTCACCCCTCTTTGGTTTCTTAACGTCAAAAGCAGGGGAACGTTTCTCAGTTGGATTATATTTCAAAGAATTCCCACATACTTCCGGACATCCTACTTTCCGTGGATGTGTGCAGTAGTTTGACAACTTGTATTTGAGGCTCATCTTTCATCCTTCGTAGCCAGTGGGTGAGCCTTTTTCTTTTAAACATG
>NC_045750.1:20690148-20691420 GCF_008692095.1 Etheostoma spectabile | reverse complement strand
GGATGAGTGCCTCTGCAACTTCGTCAAACTTGTGAGCTAGACTGTGTACTTGACTATCTCCTGGATCAACCCCCATAATATGTCGGACTTCAGCTTTCGGATCAGGGATCAGCAGCATCCCGTTTTCTTTGAAAGCTACGTGGGCCTTCTGAAGCTTAATTTCCGCTTCGTATGTGAAACGGAGAACACAGAACAAATCTGGCCATGAAGCCTGTGATGACGTAGACTCTGGAGATATATAAATCATGGTGCTGTCACCAGGATGAGATGTCATCAAGAGCACTGGATGATGAAAAGGAGAAACTGTGTTCACTTTGGTCTTGAGGTTGGCAGGTTGTGTATACAACTTTGAGTGTTGCTTTGACTTGTATTTCTTCTATTGAAGTTAAGTTTGCAAACTCGTTACCAAAAAAAAAAAATCCTGAGACGAGAGCAAAAAACTGAATCAAGAGCAAAGACAAAACACTTTTTTGTGAGTTTTTTGTTTTTAAACTAATAGCAAAAAAATATTCATTTTGGAGTAAAAAAAATATTTTGAGAGATTTTACAGTTTGAGAGAAACACTTTTTTTTGAGAGAATTTTTCTTCACACTGATAGCAAAAATATATATATTTGAGAGTTTAAAAAAGTATTTTGAAAGAGATGTTTTTTGCTATTGGTATGAAAACTTTTTTTCTCAAATAATTGTTTTTCTCTCATAAAATGTTTTTTGCTATCAGTGTGATAACTTTTTCTCTCAAACTTTTTTTTTCTCTCAGATCTTTTTTTCTCTCGTTGTCATGGTCTCACTTGACTGTCTGTTAGGAAAGAATAAGAAAATGTAATTAGAATCAGTTTTATAACAAGATTTATTGTTAATCACCAACTATTTTATATAATTATAGATATTATATTTTACTGTTAAAACACTAATACTTAACTCTGAAAGAAACACAGACATGCCAACATCAATTTGTCAAAAGCTTACAAGAAATTTAATTAATATCAAACACACCTATGCACATTAATACGTGACAGCAGAGAAGACAATGATTTTTTACACTGTCTTGTAGTGTTACCCAACACAGTCCTACTATTCCTTTCATCACAGTCATGAGTGCATGATGTTGCCAACCCCATCACCATTTCCCACAAGGTTAAACACGGAGTAAAACAATATCCCTGTGATAACATTCAGAGGCTGAGAAAAGCACAGGATACCAGAGGAGTGATGAAGTGCGCTACAGGCTCAAAACAGAATTAAATAAGTGCTCTCCAGGGTTTCCATACAT
>NC_045750.1:20689454-20690138 GCF_008692095.1 Etheostoma spectabile | reverse complement strand
AACTTTTCCAAAACATTCCCATTATATTTATTCAATTTCCTTGATTTACTTTAAATGCAAAACAATAATAAAATAATAATAATAAAAACTAAAAAACTGATCTTTTTAGTGATCATAGGGAACAAAACTGAGGTGTTTATTGGTGCAGTAGGAGAGGAAGAGGAAAGAGATGAGAGGAAGGGAGTGGAAATAAGATGAGCAGAGAGAAGACAAAAGAAGGATGAGCTGTACAATATATATATCAGTTAATAGATTTTGCTGGAATTGTGTTTCCATGAGAACCCTGGGCCTCCTTTTAAAGACTGTATGCTACTGTAGGCACAATGATTTTTACAGTATCTTACCATAGATTGATCTCTTCAAAGGTCATCATCCGCACACCCCCAACTACATGGGCAGTCAGTGGATTCTCATCAACCAGTTTGTAGATTTCGACAAGAGCAAGTTCTTGTGCTGGAGATGGAGTCAGCTGAAAGGTTCTATAATGCTCACAGTACCATCCACACAGTGGTTTCAACACAAAAAAATAGTTTCTGCTGCAAAATGCATATTTGATGGATTTCCCCAAATTCAGGCAAGCCACCATCAGAACCATATGCCGCTATCATACCTGGTCTGTAGTTTATTCCCTTGCTCCAAAAGTTTTTTGCTAGGTTTATTTCAGATACATCAGGATCTCTCTGT
>NC_045750.1:20689114-20689444 GCF_008692095.1 Etheostoma spectabile | reverse complement strand
GAGCTAGCGCTTCCTTCAAAACATCTAATGAGACAGTGGATACATGTGATACATCCAGCACTGGTTTATCAATACTTGTAGATGACAAGTGATAACCAATCATAAGCTGATGTTTCACAGCCAGAGACAGAGGCATGTTTTTAAAGCAACTGGTGTGTTGCATAACATTTTTAAAGAAACTGTGCTTTGCCTCAAACCTGATGGTCCAAAGTCCCAGGAGAGGCCCCAAAAGCTGTATCAGTTGTGGTATTGTTCTATGTAATGGTGTTTGGGCAGCAATATTTTGTTAGGAAACACCTCTTCATACCTTTGTCGATGATCTGAAATTTT
>NC_045750.1:20688475-20689104 GCF_008692095.1 Etheostoma spectabile | reverse complement strand
TAAGCAATAGACTCTTCACTGTGAACTGGGGCATAACAATCTTTTTTAGATCCTCTTCAACATTGCATGGAGGTCTGGGTTGGTGCCTAGGGAGTGGCAGACTGGGGTGGTGGTTCTCCTCTTTAAAAAAGGGGACCAGAGGGTGTGTGCTAGGGATGAGCGAGTACAGCATTATCTGTATCTGTATCTTTTTACCACATGAATTATCCGTATCCGTACTCGGACTGGGCGGGGCCTAAACCGGAAGTGGTCAGATTTAACCCGGAAGTGGGTCAGGTTCTTTTGAAATGTGTGGGGCTTTAACCGGTATGTTATTTAAGCCTTGCAATTGATATGAGTTGATCAAAAATTGTTATATTTATTGCTGATTTGAAAACTATTTACATGACAGCATCAAGCTTCAGATCAATGGTGTTGTCATGGTAACAAACAAACTATATACAGAATTTTTGCACAATGAATACAACACATGCGGTTGCAATTATGAAGTAAAATGTAATGAACAAGAGTTTTCATAATCAATATAACTTTCTTTTTTTAACTTTTTAAAAAACTGGTTTGGCCAGTTGAGGAGTTTTATTCAATCCGAGCATGGATATTGACTCATATTACTCGTATAATACTTGTAC
>NC_045750.1:20686796-20688465 GCF_008692095.1 Etheostoma spectabile | reverse complement strand
TGCTTTATCCGTACCGGATACTCGTTTCAGCCGGATACTCGGATCACGCCTAGTGTGTGCCAATTACAGGGGTGTCACACTTCTCAGCCTTTCTGGTCAAGTCTACTCCAAGGTGCTGGAAAGGAGGGTTTGCCCTCAAATCTCGGGTTGAAGAGGTAAAATGCGGATTCCGTCCTGGTCGTGGAACAACGGATCAAATCTTCACTCTCGCAAGGATCCTTTCAGGGAGGATGTGTTTTGTGGATCTGGAGAAGGCGTATGACCGGGTCCCTTGAGAGATACTGTGGGAGTTGCTGCGGGAGTATGGGGTGAGGGGGCCCTTCTCAGGTCCATCCAATCTCTGTATGAGTTCTCGGCATTAAGTCAGACTTGTTTCAGGTGAGGGTTGGCACTTGGTTGCACTTTGTCACCAATCCTGTTTGTATTATATATGGACAGGATAGTGAGGCGTGGTCGGGGTGGGGAGGGGTTGCAGTTCGGTAGGCTGGGGATCTCATCGCTGCTTTTTGCGGATGATGTGGTACGGATGGCATCATCGGCCTGTGACCTTCAGCACTCAGCACTGAATCGGTTCGCAGCCGAGTGTGAAGCGGCTGGGATGAGGATCAGCACCTCTAAATCTGAGGCCATGGTTCTCAGCAGGAAACCGATGGAGTGCCTTCTTCAGGTAGGGAATGAGTCCTTACCCCAAGTGAAGGAGTTTAAATACCTTGAGGTCTTGTTCGCCAGTGAGGGGACAATGGAGCGGGAGATTGGTCAGAGAATCGGCGCAGTGGGTGCGGTATTACATTAAATTTATCGCACCGTTGTGATGAAAAGAGAACTGAGCCAGAAGGCAAAGCTCTCGATCCACCGGTCAGTTTTCTTTCCTTCCCTCACCTATGGTCAAGAAGGCTGGGTCATGACTGAAAGAACAAGATCCAGGGTACAACCGGCCGAAATAAGTTTCCCCTTCTTTAGAGATAGGGTGAGAAGCACAGTCTTCATTGAGGAGCTCGGAGTGGAGCCGCTGTTCCTTCACGTTGAAAGAAGCCAGTTGAGGTGGTTCTGGCAAGGATGCCTCCTGGCCGCCTCCCAAGGGATGTGTTCCAGGCACGCCCAGCTGGGAGGAGGCCTCAGGGAAGATATAGGACTAAGTGGAGGGATTATATCTCCAATCTGGACCCAATACTGGATAAGCGGATGAAGATAGATGGATGGATGGATGGATGGATGATATTAGTAATGTGAGGCAATGTGCTATTTCAACCGGCACAATCCCTTTGAGATCATGAGCAATTTCAGGAGGGTAGCCACTGACAACATGAAAATGAAACGGTGCTCCGGTAAAAAGACAGGCTGTTTTAACTCCGAAACAGCTACTGCCACTATCTAGCGCTGCTCTGAAATGGGTTTTATGGGTTTCTTTTGTTCTGAGGCTGAACGTTCTTGACCTAACCCCATCTGATTGAATATCTGAAGCTGGTGCTGTACAAAAACGACAAAAGTAGGGGCCTGTAAAGTTCTCCACAAAACCTGCTATTCCATGGGCTCCTAAATTGTCAGCAGCAATAGTCTGCACTGTACCCTTCAGTCATTTGTTCAGTTGTGGGACAAAAATGCCATCAATTTCCAAAGTCGCGTATTAGGGGCTCTAAAACCTTGTCATAACCAAATGACTTTACATTGT
>NC_045750.1:20685207-20686786 GCF_008692095.1 Etheostoma spectabile | reverse complement strand
CTGTTTTACACAAAATGGCCAGGAAAATTGAGGACAAACTAGAAGAGTCCCTGGGGGAAGGTTACTCAGTACCCAATACACAGCACAAAGTTTGTGGGTTTTGCGGGAGGTGCCCAAAGGGTTACAGATCTCGAAGTCATCAGCATACAAAGTTATGGATCTATGGATTATGGATGGAAAGGTCTTCCCCTGACAACAAACTTTTTTTCCTAAAATGCAGACCATCCTTAAAAGAACTGTACACTTTCTTTTTCAGTCTCTGTCTCCCTTTGTGTTTTGTGATTACTAACTATCTTTTCCAATATATCTTTCCTACTCAGCAGCACTTGCAGGGATTGTAGGATTGGATTATACTGGAATGTTTTGTTCTCTTTTGTATCCAAAATATATTCAAGTGTTTCAACATGTGGTAAGTTGGCCAGAGTGGCTAGGATGGTGGTAGGTAGGCAGAGTCAGACATTGTATGTTTCCAGAGCTGATTATTTATTTCCAGTGGTCTGCAGTCAATGGATAATTAAACAATCAAAACATACACCAATTACATATTCAAAAACCCAGCAGCGCTAACAACAGGCATGCAAGCCTCACCTCCATGCTTTACCCCCGGGAGCACAAATCCTTCCATTTATATAGGGTTGTCAATTAACACCCCTGTGCGTCGTCCACTCTTCTAAAGCAGTTTGATCTACTCCCTAAATTAATACCTTACAATCTCTTAACCTATGGAACTTTGTTACCAGTTCCCTCCTAGCTTACTGACTGCAAAACAGGTCAGGGTTATTCATGCCTTTTTTATATAATAACCAAAAACAACCAAAATAAACATTTCTAAACACAGAAAAACCCTCTATTTGGTTTGGCCGGCTGATTCATCCATGACCACCCTATCCTATAAAACAGGAAATACTTAGGCAGGCCCCTCCCCAAACAATTGTCCTGCATGGTGGAACTGAACAAGGAACAACAATTGTAAGTATCAATACAGGAAACTTTAAAACGTGTTTAAACTTGTAACCTAATAAAATGGAATTGAGACTACCATGACTGGGTGTTTACTTTACTAATGACCTGGATAAGACAAGTGGTGAGCAAACCCACTTTGTCACACAACAACATTAAATTTTGCCTTGTAATATTGCTCACGTTGAGATGTAGAACTCAAAGGTCCATCCTTCTCTATGGCCTTATTTAAAGGATTTGCTGTGCACATCTATGACAGCTCTGCTAACTTGAAGTTTGTGCTTCTGAAAAATGTCTACACCTTTAGCATGAGATTTTGAGAGACAGCCAGTTAAGTGTTGAAGTTCTACAAAACGCATTGATTGCTCTGCTTTCTACATGGGAAAAAATGTTCTAATTTTAACAAAGCTGCTGCCAAACTGTGCTCAATTACATGTGGGAGGTCATTTAGAGCACCAGTACTGCTACCGAGTTGGGCATCCTCACCAATGTTGTCATCAGACGTATTTGAAGTAGATTCTAAGGATGACTGATACTACAATTCCTGGTTTTAAATCTTTTGGCAAAAAAGATCTGTGTTTTCTGCTCTTGTGGGATTTAAAAGATCCTAAGACGTTTG
>NC_045750.1:20685072-20685197 GCF_008692095.1 Etheostoma spectabile | reverse complement strand
GCAATCCAAGAACATACACGTTACAACCTCATTTTTCTTCAAATGTGCATTAACGTGAGTCCAGTAATCCCTCTCAGACACAAGATCCTTACAAGGACACAAATGGCAACTAAATGTACATTTCT
>NC_045750.1:20658452-20685062 GCF_008692095.1 Etheostoma spectabile | reverse complement strand
ACTAGTTTTAATAACATGACATCTATTCAAATGCATGGTGCATTCACGTTCTAAAAGTCCATGGACAATGCATCACCACAAACCATGCAAGAACATTCACTCCCCTTATTCGTCAGATGTGTCTGGGTTGGGATTTTCCTATTTAAGAGGAGTTTTTAATGTGCTGCAGTTTGGTAACACAACAAGCAGTTATCTTTATCTTGTCATAAAACAAGCAGAACAAGAAAAACCTCTTGAAGGAGGTCCCAGTATGCTTCTTTGGTCTGATTTTGGTGTGCATCAGAGTGCGATTGCTGCACTCCCGCCTACCCAAACGAACCGCACCAAGCGGGGAAAACAAACTCTAGTAGGATTCAAACAAACTAAATGAGGCATGTTTGAATGCACTACTAGTGTGGTTATCCTCTAGTACAGACCAAGGGCCTCATGTGTAAACTTTGAGTGAAAAGCTTGCGTATGCTGGTTTTCACAGACACTCAGACAAAAATTAACTTGACGTGAGAATGCTCTTTTCTGGCTCTGTAACATGGAGAATTCTGAAAAGAAAACTGAAAAGTGCAGAAAATCCCCAAACATTACAAAATAACGTTTCAATTACAGTTACTGTCATCCGTCTATGACGTTGACTATTCAAAAACATAATTACCACCGCTAATAAAAGTTTTTAAAAAAAAAAGATAAAAAATCTGTGTTGTGGATGACTCTCATCAGAATGCCAAATTCTAAATGGGAAATTCTATTAACTGTTTAATCCACTAGCACTTAATAACTTCTGTTAAACTTGAGGGTGTCAAATGAACGACAAAATCACTCAGTAAATTCATATCACCCTCTGAATATGGTTAATATTGCACCCAGCACAAATTATTTACCACATATGAAATATATACTCGCTGTCCAACTACAACACTGGCATGGGAAAATTCAATTGTCTCTGTGAGCCTTACTCAGGCTCAACCATGGGGCACGTGTGATGCTCACTTGATGGATTATGTGTCAATAAGTGAACAAGGTGGGGTAAATTAGGTGTAGCCTATGAAATGATGTGTAATAGATATTGCTATATTTGATACGCAATATCTGCTCTGGCACTGTTTGAAGACATCGCAAATTGGAGAATCTGGAGAGAGCGTGCATTCAGAGACCAAACTGATTTGCTGGCCCCCAAAAAACTGGCCAATGAATCAATTCAGGTTGCCAAGGGCTATCTTGCTGTAGCTCTGTGTTGAGCTTGGGCCGGCTTTAGAATGTGAGATGGTAAGGAACACTACATTACCTGTCTCCTTGAAAGTTCTCACCACGCTGGGCTTCCTCGCAACGGGGGCTTTCCAGAGAGAGACGGCTGACCAGTCAGGCATTTCCCAAACATCACTGAGCCGCGCCATCCCGGCTGTATGAATGGTCTCACCCAGGTACATGAGATTTTCCTTCACTGTCGGTGAGCAGGCTTAATTTGCTTATGTGAACCGAAAACACTTCCACTCTATTAATGTTCAAGTGATCTGTGATGTGCAAATGTGTTTGACCAATGTAGTGGCACGGTAGCCTGGCTCCACTCATGACTCATTTATCCTGCGAAATAGCAGTGTTGGGAACATACTTCAAGCAGAGGCGAAGGATGGCTGGCTTATCGGAAATTTATGTAATTTATGATCATTAGGCTATGGTAAAAAAAGACAATGATCTTGTATTGGCATCTGAGTACGTGGTTATTGAATACTTGTAGGTAACCGTGGTTACCCATCACCCTGCTCACAAACCCCCAGATTGAGCAAGAGCGGCGATACAATGCTGTACATACCCGGGCTCGGTCAGTGGTGGAGCGGACACAGGGCAGCTGAAAGGCCGTTGGCGCTGCCAGGGTAAAACGCCTGGGAAGATGCATTAACCTTTTGAGGGCTTTTTTTGCGCTACATACGTTAGTCAGACCATCATTTATTCATCTTAATTCTGTCACTATGTCCCTCGTGTTCACAATTTCCTTTTGCGACTGCAGCATCGGTGTATATCGGCCAGTCTAGCGTCCGTCAGCAGCGGATGCGAAGAAAAATCCAGTGTGTGCGCTGTATCTCCTGCCGTGGAGGTGCTGGCCACACAAGAGTCCCCACTCTCCCCCTCCTCCTCCTGGGTCTCCCTCGTGCAGGACTCCTCAGTTTCCACATTATCTAAAATAAACAAAAATACATCAGTTGGTTCAGCTTCTTCTTGTGTGTATTTTGATGGAAATTTTTATTTTTTGTAACTGGTCTTTAAATTTGTCTGAGTCATTGTGCATATCATACTCACCAGGATGAATGTTTGAGTCCCCCTCACATGCTGGCAGAACTGTAAGTTCCTCACCGATGATTACAGCCACCCTTTCCTCCTGTGGCTACAGCGCAGGTGCTCCTGACGCCCCACCTGTAGTAGCTTTTACGATGCGCCACCACTTGTTTTTTTATATCTAGTTTAACATCGGACCATTTTTTCTTCACTTCTGCCATTAATGGACCCAGTGACAGTATTCCACTCCTTTTTTTTTGTAACTAATACCTGATGACAGGCCACCAAACAGGACAAATTTCCTCGCCTCCACCTCTGTAATTAGAACTTCCATCTCACAGTTTTTTTTCCATTGTAATTCAGTCACAGAAATGATCTCAGCGGCGCATTTATGGGCAATCTGCATATTAATTTATGGGAGGAGGAAAGGCGCAGTGAATGGCTAGATTTATAAAGGAAAGGATCGCAGGACCTGGCGTACACCCAGTTTTATACCTGTGACTATTTCTGTGCGTCGGTACTTTAAAGTTTTAGCCGTATGTCATCTTCTGGTATGAAAGCTGCTCAGTCTTTTACACAAAAAGCCCCTGGGCATTGTACGGCCCCTGGGACAAATCCGGCTCTGTATGAGGTCCAAGGGAAGTTGACAATTAAATGGAATACAACTGCATTGCTATTATTTTTAAGGCGACTGTTTTTTGTGCGAATGCAGCTTCTTCTTCTTCTATGGTTGCATGTCGCAATTAAAAATAAGTACAAAAAGTAAGTAAGAAGAAGAACTGTGATGTGTCGGAGAGCCGCGAAGTGAGCTCACGAGACGTTAGCATGGACGTAAATGAGTTTTATGCTCAATAGAAATGTTCACACCTAGGGGAAACAAAACCTTTTACATGAACGTCATTTTATCAACATTTTCTAAAAATTAACAACATTTTGACAATTTTATCAGAATATGAAATAAACAAAGATTTTAATTTTTTATTTTTAGAGAAAAAAGCTGTTGGCAATTGTTGCTTAACAAAAATCCGATGTGATCCAACATCCAACATTTAAATAGTATAGAGGAAAGAACTGAACAAACATGAATGGAAAAGAACTACATAATGTATGCAGATTGTCTGTAATGCCTGTATGATTTGTCATTAGAAACAGATGTTTGTCAATTAACGGTTTAACTTTAAAAATTCACTTTGAAATGCCGTTGCACCTTAAAAGTGTCAAAACTGTTTGTTTTTCTTTTATGTATTTTATTCAAACTTTTATGTTGAAGGGCTTACTGCCTGGATACAGCTTCTCGTTTAAAAAAAAATAAAAAGTTTAAAAAGAATTTAACCCCGGAGTGTCAGTTAGATCACAGTCTTCATATTGTCAGAGCACAGCAACACAGAAGTGTTTTCATTGGCGAGCCATGATGACTACTTCTTACAAACACAAGATCCCACTGAACCTGGATGATATCTGCCTCCAACCGCCAGAGAACTGTTCTCCCACACCGAGAGAATCACTAACTCTTAGTGTTTGGAAACATTTTGACGGAAAAGAGACACGGATGGAATTCCTTGATGAGAAGGTAAATATAATTTGTATTTCTTGAATACTTTACATATATGATTTGCATTTAGCAAAGTGAGTTAGGTAGTGAGAAACGAGAAGGAGAAAGTAATAGAAGTGGGTTATATTATGTATTGGATGATTGGAGATTTCTAGTTAATCCTGGATCCGAAGATGTGAATCTGCAGTATTAGCATCATTAGATTCATTAGATGTCCTACGTTACATTATCTATGGGTTTGTTTTAGTTTGGTTTCAGACCAAAAATCTTGTAGGGTACTATAGGGTTAAACCAAGCATACACCAAATACACATACTTTTTCCATTTCTCTTAAGCCCAGTTCAGACTAAAGATTCCCGACGAGATGAGTTGAAACTTCTTGCAATGAGCCAGTCTGCAGCAATCTCAAAACCTGCCAGTTCACACCAATGCAACGAGACAGTGTATCATCTCCGTAACAACGACTCTTTGTACTTCCGTTCTAACTTCCGACTTTTAGGCTTTTTTGTAGCTGAATATATATTTTGTTTCTTCTTAACATGAATGTTAGCGAGATGCTTGCTACAGTTGCATTTCTAGTGATGCATTGGTTAAAACACGTTTAATTCTCTCATTTTCTGCTTAGTTCTAACACCGCTGGGCACTCTCTCTCTCTTGATTTACTCTCTATCTTGCTCCACCGTAAAGTTACCTCTGTCTAAAACTCTGCCATTTCGACCAGCTGTTTGTAACTTAAAAATACAATGCATTATGGATAATTTTATTACTTATAGCTGACCTCTCTATTGGCTGTTGAAACAGATGACGTCTCGAACGTTAAAACGAACGTAACTAACGTAAAACCAGCATCTGCAACTTTTGAGTCGAGCTGAGAATGGCCGGTTCATACCAAGGTTATTATAGTTTTTCAAGTTTTACTTTTTACTTTTTCTTTTCAAATTCAGTTTTTAAAGCAGGTTTGCTTGTTCAGATTACTGTTTATTTTTTGAAAATGGTTAACTTTAGTTTTTTATAGTTTTTTTTGTAATATTGGTTATTTGTTGGGGATTTCAAAAATGTCAGACAAGATATTGTGTAATAATAACACTAAAAACATCATACAATTTTAGAAAGATGTATTCACACTGTATTCAACAATAACACCAGTACATACACTGTACATATGATGAGCACAGATGTGGAAACAGTCTACACAAGACGCAGCAGTAAGTGCAAAATGTGTAAGTGACGTGTTCCAGGAGAAAAACCTAAACAGCCAACAGACTAAAGAAGAAAGACATCAACAGGTGTTTTTAACTTTGGTTCCAGTAAAGTGGCAAACTTTTTGAAGTTAATCAACTCAGTTGTGTAGACATCCCAGTATTAATCCACATATTAACCCACGTTCAAAATACGCTTTTGGTGTCCCTGCGTATTTACTAACTAGCTATTGGGTCGCCAGTGAAAGCACACCTGTAGTGTTCTCTGTCCTGTTTTTTTTCGTCATGCTGCCTGACCCTGTAACATTACCAGGGTTAGCTTCTATTTTGGGGAAAGGGGGCTTGGCGTGCTCCTTTACCTTGTTAAGGTTAGCTAGGTTAGCCTCCTTGTGCATGCTTCTCAAATGTAGGCTACTTTCACATTCGTGGGCTTTTTCCTTGTAATAAATTGTTCAAATATTCCACCACCTTTGACTGCAAGGCACTGACACAGTCAGAAACAAATAGTACTCTGCCGCTTTCCTCCGACTTTTGGTACCGCCCTGATGCCAGGTGAGGGGCACAAAGCATGTTTTGTTCAATTTGACATGGAACGTCAGAATTTCTGGGTTCCCAGTTGGAAACTATACATCTCTACGGGAAATGTCATGACATGACATTATTTATTATATGAAAGACATTGACAAAAACAAAAACTTAGGACATTAACTCGATAATTTTATTTTATTTTAGTTAGTTTTGTAAACATTTTTTTTTTTTTGATGCCTCGTTTTTATTTTAATGTTTTTTCCCACCTACTTTTCATTATCTCGTTCATTTTTGTTAATGATTATAACCTTGGTTCAGACTGCTGCAACTTTTCCCTACGACGTTCTATAACTGTTTTGTCTTGTTGTGAATCTTTGGTCTGAACTGGGCTTTAAACTTTAAAAAGCTTTTGGTGAGGAGATATCGCCAAGCTTATGAATCAATAGTCAAGGATAATATCTATACTTAAGACTAAGTTTTTATACACTGGAATTTGGTGTATAGCAGTCTTTTAATGCGAGAAACCTCTTGCTGCTTCTGTCTGGACAATAGGAGAAAGAGAGATGCCGCTCAGCCAGGAAGATTCTTCCAAAGTCTACCACAAAAATGAATGTGTTCCAGCATGACATCTTCCAAAACCAGAAGGTTCCTGTGGGCGACGTTCTGCGTTTTAGCAGACATTTCGTGACTGAGATCAGAGGTTTGGCTAAACCTTCTGCCTTCTCCACCAAATAAGTGAAACACTGTGAGAAGATGAGACCCACTGGTCCATAAAGTCAACAGGCAAGACACTGTTGACACTTGCTGCAATGTGTTTAAGATGTTAATAACAATAAAACAGAGATAGACAATGAAGTGATAAAGCAAGTGGTGTTTTTAATACAGGGTTTCCATTGGGGGGTGGGGTGGGGGAGGGGGGGAATCAAAAAGCGTATACATCGTGATTCTTTTCCCTAGAATTTATTTTTTTTAAATTTTCATTATTTAACGATTCATCAAACTTTTTTTCGCTTTATGCGGCAACGCAGAGGGTGACTGAATCATATCATATCCAAAACAGATAATAAGCAGAAAATGCAGAGAATGCATGTTATGTACTTACAGATGAAATACATGTCAGACTGACTGACCAATGATGTGTATTTTTCTTAGAAAACAGTTCTCATGTAAGTTCTAAAGGTGTTTTATTTAACTTTTGCTTTTGGTAAAGAAGGAAAGAAAATTGCAATTACTATCGAATCACATAACTTCTAGAATCACAATGGACGAAAATTGCAATACAAATCAAATGGGCACCCATGTATAATGAAACATTTCAACTGGGACAGAACCATGTCGTCCCAGCCCTAGTTTTCATATTAAAGGACTGCAATACTACTGTAAGAAAAGCAAAGAGGTTTAAATAAAAATAAGCTCAAACACTCCATCGGGTTGCCAATAAAACATCAGCGTGCAGACTTTTGGACATTCCCACATTTTTTTGTCTGACTGTGATCTGAACTCAATAAAAAATGTTTAACAATATAACACCAGTGCCCAACAATGAATGGCCATTTTATAAACTAGGATATCTTTACTGTTTGGCATTAGGGGAGAACATGCATTGAAATACTCATAATGCTGAACCAACTCACTTGGGAGTTTTATTTGCAGCAATCAGGCTCATGTAACGCTGACTTCTGTGTTTTACAATGACATTGACAATGGCAATGTGTGTAATGTACAGAAACAAATAGAATCTCACACCTGGCACAGTTTGTTTTTTACTTGCAGTGAGATAAGTAGATCAAATGACTCAGCTGGAAGAATATGACGGATATTGTGTGCAAGATAATGAACGGCCGTGTCCTTTATGTATTCATTGTGAAGGAGTAATGCATTGGTAGTGTGACTGTGGTCTTGTTTGAGAGTATTGTACTCAGGTATGTCTACATTTGCTTTAGATTATTTTCCAGTTACACCTCACATCAGAATGTCTGAAATGTCAAAGTGACAAGTTGGAAACTGCAATCACTGCAAAACCAAAAAGAATACATGCCCCTGCTTGGTCGTACAGCTGGCAGTGGCTGTTTGGTACCTTGCCTCAGGTACAGACTTCACAACCTCGTCCCAGTTGTTGGGCATAGACAAATTACCTTTATCCAAATGTGTCTGGGACTATACACAAACTTAAAAAGATGACTAGGCAGTCCTTCACTATGGTCTGGGACACTTTTATTTAGACTTTATACCCACATGTGTTTCCTGCTTGAAGAGCTGTTCACTGCAGTTTTAAGTACTTTTTCAGTTGAGGATATGGTAAAGGTTATACACAAGTAAAACAACACAGAACTGGTAAATTGTTTATGACTCCAAAAACTACATATATATGATATTTTAACCACGGTTGCAGTTTTTCATCTTGTCACCATTCAATTGTAACGGTTGCTGTTTTAAACACATAGTTATGTTGTGTTAAGGTTAGGCCATGAAAAAAATGCTTGTTGTCAGGGATTGTCTTTAAATGATTCACATAAAAATGAAATAAACTACGTCACAGATTTAGGTCCATAAAAATCAGTTAATTTCAAAAAGTGACCGTTGACTTATGATTTCACACTGGACAAGAATCCCGGTCTCCTGAGTGAAGCCCTGTGAAGCCCTTTTTTTTTTTTTTTTTTTTTTTAATCCAACCACTATCGCCACCTGCCTTCTTATGCAAAACTTGTGTCTGATCTCTGACTGTAGTTATTATCATAACAGCAAAACGCTCATGACTAGCCGTGCATGGATCCTTTCCTTCTTGGATGTGGTGTACGTCGAGCTCTCTTGGGCGCACATACATGGAGCACCAGGAAAGACTCTGGACACTTGGCTGGTCATCGCTGAATCGTAGAGGTCCACTTGCATCGGTGTTTGGTCCCTTGTCTTGTGTATGTCTGTGTATTTGTCTGTTTCTGCATGTTTTGTTTTGTCTTCCCTCCCTCCCATCTATCTATTTATTTTTTTATTTTTGGCCCTGGGACACGTTACAATCTAGTAACCTCTACTATAGGACTTACATCTGCATTGGTTGTGAACGTTGGCAAAGAGAAAGGAAAGATGTGGAATTTGGACCTGATGAAAGTCCGACTGACAGACTGATATTTATTAATCAGACTTCAATATTCAACATAACATGGGCCAGTGGTAGATGAGTTTGTCCAGTGTTGTGATGAGGCCTTTCTCCAATTAAACGCCACCAAGGATATGGTCATTGATTTTAGGTAATCATCTCTCCCGCCATCTTAGACCTATGTAAAAGGCACTGGCATTGAGTTTGTAGAGCAGTATAAGTATCTGGGAACAGTCATTGATAAACATTTTGAAGTTTGATGCCAATTGTGATGAAGCCTGTAAGAAGGGACAGCAACATGTGTACTTCCTCAGGAAGTTAAACACTTTAATGTAGATAGTAAAATTATGTCTTTATTTTTTTTAATTAAGTTTTTTGTTGAATCTGTTCTTACCGTTCCCATGGCTGCTTGGTATGGTAATCTTAACATCAGGGACAAAATCCACCTAAGCCATGTTGTAAAGGTGGCTGGCAAGGTGAAAGGTATCCCACAGTCCCCCTTGATGGCTATCTTTGACCAGCAAGTACTCCCCAAGGCCCGGTCTATATTAGACTGCACAAACCACCCCATTCACTCTGAGTTTGTAACACTCCCCTCAGGCCGTAGACTGAGAGTTCCCCCGGTTCAAGAGCAATAGGAGTAAAAGCTCCTTTGTTCCATGTGCAATAACAGCTTAATTTGCACATGTAATGTAGAATTTTTAGAGATTGCTCCTGTGGTGTTCTGTAAAATGGGATTGTATATATTGTGTATTGATAACATTGTTGTACATCTTCATGTCTTTGTATTGTTGTCTTTTGTTTATTTGTAGGTAGTTTGTATGTGTTTTTTATCTTGCACTCCTAACTGCAGATCAAGTTTCCCATTTGAAATAATAAAGTAAATAAACTGATAAATTCAAGGATAAAAAAAAGTAGTGAGCCAAATACAAGTAAATTTGGGCGCCCAGATAGCTCAGTTGGTAGAGCGGGAGCCCTTGTGTAAAGGATTTTTGCGCCACGACGCAGCAGGCCGGGGTTCTACTCCGACCTTTGCTGCATGTATTTTTCCCTCTCTCTCCCCTTTCATGTCTTCATCTGTCCTGTCAAAAGTGAAGGCCATAAATGCCCAAAAAAGTAATCTTAAAAAAAAAAAATTAATACTAGTACATTTGTGTGTAATCACATGTACAGCTGCAAATATGTGATTAGATTAGTGGAGACAGATTGAAATGCTAAATTTATCTATGGCCTGATGGTTATAAAGACATTCATGTTTTTCACGCTGTCACGCTGGTTTCATGTAACATCCCTCCGTCACAGCTCCTTGTGGGTTATATCAGCTCCCACTAAGACAGGCACTGGCAGCCGATGGGGGGTGGAGCACAGCTGCTTTATGGAACTCTGCCATTTCACATTTCCCCAACGGGCTTGGTTACAAGCTGACCAGAAAAGAGGAGAACAGGATGTATTGATCAGTACAACAGAGCCAGAGTATCAAACCCAGAAGGGGAGGACAGAAGAATGTGCACTTCTCCCCTGTGAGAGTGAACGACTCCAGTGGGGTCTTTTGTCTCCTGTCTGACATGGCCCCTCTGTGGCTCATTACAGTCAGCACTGCCTGTCCCCAAACCGACAATTTTAGCTCAAGTTTTGCACTGGAGACTTCTGTCTTTTCTTGAACCCAAAAGATTCAAAGTGAGTAAATGTTTAACACCAAGCCACAACACAAAGCAGCTTGTCTGTCAGTCTAATCTGCTTTTTATTTCTCAGTAGATTAGGCACAAAGGAAACCGCGTACATGTCTGAAAGGTAATGAGGATTTCTGTACTGATTGTAGCTGTGGTTGGAAATTAATGTCAATTTATTTTCAAAAGTACTGGCTCTAGAGCACCTTGCTTTGGTGATTGTTACCCTCAGAGAACTGCCAAAATGTTAGATGGTGTGCCAGATTATCAGTTTGTGGTTTGTGTCTCACTTGGGCCCACCTTTTACCTACCTCTCGCCCAGGCCTGCGTTGGCACTGGCCCTAACCATCTGTCAGAAACCTGCATTTTAAACCACTCCCCCTTTTTCGGATGTGTAAAAACAAATCATAAGGTATCAAGTGAAGGGACCAAACCAGACATTTTTGAGCTAGCTTCCCCAGATCCAACCACACACTGTCCTCTTGTCACTGTATGAATCCTTTTTTTTTTTTTTTTAAACACAAATATTTTAAGGCTTTAGCAAGTTAACGCAAATTACTTTTAGTGCTACTAATTCTTTTGACAAGCACGCCCATTCAGTAAACATAAAACGTTTTTTCTGCCACATGGCATCATTTTGTCATTGATTACATTCCACTTTGCTACACAGTAATACAAAAGACCTTATTTATTGATATTGATTGATCTAACACCAAAAATTCTTTTGTAACTTAAAAAAATGTCATGAGACATAAGTCAATGGTAATGATACCAGTAACGGATAATTCCGCTCCCAACCTGTAGGTGGAACAAAGAGGAGTGCTTTGATGCCTACAGTAAAGGTGCTGGTTGGGTAGCATAACATTACGACACCGTTCAACACACTCATTTAATTTTTGTATGATTGTTTTGACCATGGTTAACAACTCTGGGCTAACCCACAAATTCATCAGTAATGTTAACTGTATAGACGACAAATCTAGTGGTAATTTAGCTAGCTAGCACGCCCCAGTCATTCTTATTCTCCCGGCGCTGCGAGGCTTCAGTCGGAACGAGAGCCGACAACAGCCCCGGTGACACATCCATTCCACAGTCAGTCTTCAGCCAGCTAGCAACCATCCTCTATCATTACATCCCCGGCCCGAGGACACATCCACAGTCAGCCCCCAGCCAGCTAGCAACCATCCTCTATCACAGGGGTTCCCAAAACTTTCAGCCCGCGACCCCCAAAGTAACGGTGCAAGTTCATCGCGACCCCCCCCACCCCCCCAATAAACATTGCGCGCAACGCGCACGCACTACAACGCGTATCCAAACAGAGCATATTGAACACAAAATAACACTAAACAAGCCATGAATTATTACAGTAATTTACTCATTACTTTAATTTGAACTTAATCTCACCTATGAGGTGGATGTGCAGATGTTTGGAGCACAGCAGTTAAAAGCTCTATATTTTAATTTAATAGTTTTTATATACATTACACACTAGGCCCAAAAATAAAATCCCTTTTCCTATTTCGGCCATACAGTATTCGGTATTTCGTGTGTTGGTTTTAAGCGGTCTTGAGTAACAACGTGGGTGTAGAAAAGCCCCAAAATTATGTTAGTGTAACAATATTTGTACACTTGACCAATTGTGTTTTATGTTTCATGTTTACTCCGCGTTTCATTCGTGCTTGAACAGCCAAAGTGCATGCTGGTCGTTTATTATAGTTGACGTCACATCGTTAACACAGTATGAAAGAGTTGTCAGTCAGTTGGAGAGCATGGTGAGCGGCACCTTCTTAAGAGTGTGCGTAAATGAAAAGAGTAAGTGTTTCTGCTGCTCACTCGTGATATTGTGTTTTACTGTTAAATCAGCCGTTATTTGTGATACTTAGCTAACGTGGATATGTTGGGTTAAGGGAAGGAGGTTGCTACGCGACCGGTTGTGCTAATTATAGCCCGTTTTCATGCTAGCTTCGGCTTCGGCTCACCTGGTCGAGCGCCAAAATGTGTAACGTTGTGTTTAAACTCGTTTCTACTGTAACTACTTGTGTAAGGATTGTTCATACTTGTGGTTGGTAGAATACGAAGTAAGTAGTGTTAATAGTGTATGGTGTGCCGCGTCGAGGCTTCTCTGTCAAGGCTTTGCTATCTCGGCCCGAACATAGCTTCCGGTCCGGGTTTCACAATAAAGCATCGGCCGTTTAGCTAGTTGGAGGCTTTACATTGTATTATAGATACAGGAAGTGCCGTGTATGGGTCGTAACTTAATGAAAGGCATATGAAAGTGTTGAACCCTTATTCTCTGTTTACATATTAGAGTTAGAGATATGTAGTCATATTCTGACTATTTTTCTTTTGTATGGTAAGGTATATTAGGGCTTAAGGAGGAAGAATGTATTATTTTCCTTTTATTCATTTGTATTTGTTTCTCTCTTTATAGAAAACCACACCAACACCCACACACGCGAATTACCCTCACATTGAAGAAGAGAAAATAAATAATCAATAAAGGAACTACCTCTCAGCTCTCATTTCGTACTCTGAATAAGTGGCCTTAAGTGGTGCTCTGGGCCGGCACACCTGAGTGAACCTAGTGATAAACCAGAACTAGCACCTAGACTGAGCGTCTCCCCATATCTTCACTTCATTGATGGTCCTTCGAGCCGGTCACTGGGTCGTCAAAGATGGAACTACATCCAGAGTACGCTGCGCGTGGTGCACGTCCCAGCGCCATATCCACCCCCACCTGTACGCTTGCAGACTATGAGGTCGATCATCAAGGCTACCTCGGTCAGAGGTACAGAGAGAATTAAAGAGTGCCACCAGGGAAATGCCAGGATGACACCCCTCACCCCCCCTTATGCCTTTCCCCTTCGCCTGCAGAGGCGGATGCTATTCTTCAGGAGATGGACCTGAGCTATAGGGCTGATAGCCCCAGCACAGCCAAGACCAGCTAGCCCCCCCAGCGGCTTTCAGAGAGAGATTTGAACAGCTACGAGATACCTCTCCCTTCCCTCCAGCGCTGCACCCATACTTTCACATGAGGACAGCAGAGTAGTTAGATGACATTCGTCATGAAAACCTCCTGCAGCACACAGCGGCACATGGCACTCTGATATAAGTAGAGCTTAGGCCTGCGAGCAGATAGAACAGTTGTAGATGCTGTTTGCAACATCCGACTCAAACCTCTCTCCATACTAGAAAGCCGAGTCAGCGTGATGCCACCACAGCCACCCGTTGAAAGTGAACCTAAAGCTGAGGAAGGGGATGATTGGCCGCGCCCACCACCACCATGGCCAGAACCAGTAATTGCCGACTTCTGCTTGGTGACCCACCTAGGCTACATCCTCATTTAGGAAGATATGAGGTTCAAGAATTAAGGATGAAGCTCCCGCCAGGCCTGTGGGCCAGCCACAACTTAATCCTCAGCACGTGGGCCCCTTCCTACTGCCCACCATGGGATGACGATGCCCGTCATCCCCTCCCTGGTACAAGCCTGCTCATCTTCTGTCCCACCCCAGCTACCTCCCCCGAGTACAGTACCTACGCTTATGTTGGTCAACAGAGTGAGCTTAGTGCACACCAACGCCCCACACAACACCCAACCGGCATGGACCAGCCACTGCCCTTTAGATCATCGCGAGTCTACTCCAACATCCCGAGCCAAGTTACCGGGGCCACGCCCAACAATCCGCAACTTCTCAAGTCGGACCCAAGTGAGTTTGCACGGCAAGATCTCATTGGAGAACCTCTTACCACATGATGCATCTGAGCTGTTTAATACCAAGTGCTTGTCGATCACCTGCATAGAAGAAGCCAGGTTAATAGCAATCTTACCTTAACTCCCAACACCCTTCTCGGACACAATGGTTGCCCTAATAAATGTGGCCAACCACATCAGATAGCGCTGAGACGTATTGCTGCCGTGATGGACTCACCAGACATAAGGCGGGGAGACTTTGCTGCATTTGAGAAGTTTGCACTCCCAGATTCAGTCACTTGTGGAATGCTGAAGACACTAGGCCACGAGGGTGAAGTGGAACTGCAGTGTGGCTCACACGTTGCTCGCCATGTGAGCAAGCTGCCACCTGAGCAGAGAGCTGAGTTTTCGCCGCTGCATGTACCATCAGGGCACACAACCCACACCTTAACTCTCTCAGAGTGCTGAAATACAGTCTTGGTGCCAAGACTCGAAGGACAGTCAGCTGGAAAGGACGCGGGAGAAGCATGTCCGCCTGAGGGTAGAAGGTAAGCAACTACCACTGTCCTCCACGGTGTGAGGACACATCTAAGACCTGAGGCGGTAGGGTTTGCAGCCCTTCAAGGGAACAAGAGCAAGCCATACTGTCCCTTCTGCAACAACGAGGAACACTACCTCAGTCAGTGTACGCGAGGTAACCAGGCTAACAAGGATCAGCTGACCGAATGGATAAAAATAACAAGAGATGTTGCGATGTGCACGGCCACATCAGCGGGCCCATGCAACTTAAAAAAGACATGCCCCTCTGTCAAGGGGAAACACCTCCAGGTGCTGCACGAGGTGAATGTGAGTCATCAAGGAAGCAGCTTCTACACCCGGCAGCGGAAAGCCATGCGATGAGGGGCACAACAGAGGTTCTATATCTAGACCGACCACTGAGGCAGTCGGGTCCTTCTGAAAGTGGTCAAAGTCCGCATCCACCATGGTGATCATCAATCACCACCTATGCCATACTTGTGACCGCTCAGAGAGGACTATGTTGTTGCCAATGCTGCGAAAAGCTAGGGGTGCAGGGGACTCAAGAAGACCTACCACTCCGCACGATAGAGAGGAAGTGCAGACACTCAGTGGTGCATCAGTGTCCTCTCATTTCTTTCTCGCCGTCAAAGCCAAAGACCAGTTCAAGATTAAAGGTGCATTCACCAGTCTCGCATTGGACTAGCTGCCCATACTTACCCATGGAGCAACTTCGGAACACCTACAAACACCTCACTGGCCTTCCTATACGACCCTTCACATGTCAAACCCCTGCTTCTCATTGGGAGTGACCATCCCCATCTTCCCACTCCATTGAACCCGTCGATTGGGACTTCCAGGTGGCCAGCTGCCATCCCACAAGACTAGCTGGACACTGCAGGGTCCACAAGTGTAGTCCTCACCTCGCCCAACCACAGCAGTGTCTATTTACACCGTTCACCCCAGGTGAGCGAGCTGATGAAAACATGTTGAGAGATTATGCAGTTCGACACTGTCCCTTCAAATCGAGAAACTAGTCACTCGTTCAAGGCAGACCAAGAGGCCATCAGCATCTTGGGAACCAAAACCATCAGGGTGGAAGTTGATGGCATTCTACGTTACGCCACCCACTGCTCCGCCGGAGAGACATGCCGCTCTTCCAAGCTGCTAAGAAGCTGTCATGCCTAGTTTACGAAGTTGTAGAAAGGCGACTGGCCGAGACCCTAAACGGCGAAGCCTACAAAGTGGAGATGGAGAAACTTATAAAGGCGCTCCGTCATCAGTGTGGCACCTGAAGTTCCAGCTGCCGATCGTGAGGAATGGTATATCCCTCACCATGGTGACCATAATGGCAAGAATAGGCTGGTATTCAACTGCTCCTATCGGTAGTCGGTGGACAGAACCTCACAATATTACTACTGCCTGGGCCGACTTAGGAGCATCACACTGGGAGTTCTGCTGGATTCGCGCAACATGCAGTTGTGCGTTAGCGGAGACATCAAAGGCAGTTCCACCAAGTTCCCCCTCCCAGAAGACCGCGGCTCGCTCAGATTTCTTTGGCGCGACATCATTCAAGAAGACCCCCTGTGTGTGACGAGTGCAGGTGCTACCGTTTGGAACACATTAGCCCCTGCTTGCCACATTGCTTAACAACCCACATCTTTGATACAGCCAGCCAGAATGAAGAGTTGAGGATCTCATTTGAGAAATGTTTTTATGTGGATAATTGTTCTCCAGAGTGTCCCCACTATTGCTGAGGCAAGGCATCTTGTCGACAAACTACGACCATTCTTGCATCTGCAGGCTTTGATCTGCGTCAGTGGGCCAGCAACGACCAGGGGTATAAGCCACCTACCAGAAGAAAGCTGCTCTGCTTGTGTTGAGTTATGGCTGGCTCAGAACAAGACAGATACCCCGATCTACTCTACTAAGCTGGCTCTTCCACACCGATGACCTTGGCTACAAGCATCGTCATGTGGAGTACGGTGTCCCCACGATGGCTTAATATCTCAAGGTGCTGGCGAGTCAGTACGATCCCTTGTGTTCATTTCACCCTTACACCACCAAGAGCAAAGATAATTGTCCGACATCCTTGGGACAACACAGGGGATGGTGATCCACTACTACCGCAGGAGCTTCTGCAGCAGTGGAAAGACTGGAAGAAGAACTCAAGTCTTACCTCAAGTAACCCTGCCCGACCGTACTTGCCGAGAAACGTGGATACCTCCGTTCTTCAGAGAGAGGTGCATGTATTTTGCGACGCCTCAAGAGGCGTATGGCTCAGTGGCGTACCTACGGACCACTGACAGATACGGTGAATTGTATCTTCATTCTGATGGCCCGTTCCAGAGTCGCTCCCAAGCGATTTCACTCTATGCCCCGATTAGAACTCTGTGCTGCTCTTACTGGTGCACAGCTCTCCCAGGTGCTGAAGAAGGAGCTGACCATCCACATTGATCAGACAACCCTTTGTCTGATTCCACAGGTGCTGACATGGCTGAGGTCTGATCTGCCGATTCAAGGTCTTTGTGGGCACCCGCGTGGCCGAGATACAGGAGCTGACAGACAGACACGTTCTGGAGATACTTGATACAGCAAAAACCCTGCTGATGACGTAACACGAGGAAGACGCTCCGAGAGCTTGTTTCAGACCAATAGATGGACCCTGGGAACTACCTTCCTCCTGAACAATCCAGACTCAGGCCAAGGGACCCCCGCTGTGAACAATCAGAAGTACCTCAGATGCGCAAGTCTACCTTCTGTGGGTCGCCACAGTTGCACCAAGCCAGCCTACTCAGACTTGGCCATACGGTTCTTGGAAGGATCTGCTGGAAGAGACAGTGCGGGAGCGCATGGGCGCCCAACTATAAAGATAACCCACAGCTGAAGACTACCGCCAGCTGAACAGTTGATACTTCAGAGGGCTCAGAGGATAGTTTTCAGCAGGAGTACAGCCTTCTGAAAGCTGGTAACCAGTCCCCAGCAGCAGTCGACTTCGCATGCTGTCTCCGAGCTGGATGAAAAGGAGAGCTCATTCGAGTTGGAGGACCTACGTCGAGCAAAGGCCTGAGAACTGACCACTCTTCATCCAGTCATCTTAGACCCAGGTCTCGAGTGACTACGCTCTGATCCAATATTGACAAACCACTCCGCCACCCCAGGCCAGAGCGGTGTTTGCCGAACTTAGACGCTCCTTTTGGATCCTGCGAGGGCGTGAGGCTGTCCGCGCTATCAGTCACAGCTGCACTGACTGTCGGCGATGGAGGGCAAGACCTGCAGTACCAAAATGGCAGACTTGCCATCAGCCCGTCTGCGCCTTTTCAAGCCTGCTTTCTATTCTACAGATGGACTGCTTTGGGCCATTTGAGATCAAAGTGCGGCGCAGGGAAAAGATGGGATTATCTTCAAGTTCCTCACAACTAGGGCTGTACACTTGGACCTCCTACCTCATTGATACAGACGCCTTTCTGATGTCCTCTTCGTCGGTTTATTGCCCGAGAGGAACGCCTGCAGCTGTTCTCCGATCAGGGGCAAACTTCAAGGGGAGTAGCTAGACGTCCGTGAGACCTTCGTTGGAATGTCCAACGAACTGCACATCTTCTTGCACCACAGAAGATCTCCTTCCCGCTTTAACCCCCCAGCACTCCACACTTTGGAGGTGTGGGAGAGGGAAATACGATCGGTTAAGAGCGCACTCTATGTCACAGTCGTGTGCTCAACCTGTTCCAGAGAAGTGCTTCGTACCGTACTTATTGAGTGGAAGGGATCCTCAACAGTAAGCCCCTGGGTTATGTGTCTTCGAGACCAGTGACCCAGATCCAGTGACTCCCAGTGTTCTTCTCATGGGGCGGCCTGATGCTCACACCTCAGGTAGTCTACCCCGAAGTGAGCTCATCGCCCCGCCGTTGGAAACACTCCCAGTTTTGGCAGACCCTTTTGGGCCCGTTTCATCCGCTCTATATTCCGAGTCTGCAAGCTCGCCAGAAGTGGCAGGCTACACCAGCTGATATTGAAAGGACTGTGTAGTGATGATGCTGATCCAACCTTCCAAGGGCCCTCTGGCCCATTGGGAGAGTGGTCAAGACTCTCCTAGCCCAGATGGGTACATCAGGTCTCTGATGTAAAGGTGAAGGAGAGAATCTACACCCGGCCATTGCTAGGCTGTTGTCCTCCCTGCACTACCTTCTGGAGAAGATGGAGACAGTTCCACTCCTGCCACTACACCCAGCCACATAGACTTTGTTGCCTTTATTGATGAGCGAATGTATTACATACATTCGGGGGCGGCTGTAGAAAAGGCCCCAAAATTATGTTAGTGTAACAATTATTTAGTACACTTGACCAGATTGTGTTTTATGTTTCATGTTTACTCCCGTTTCATTCAGTGCTTGTAACAGCCAAAGTGCATGCTGGTATGTTTATTATAGTTGACGTCACATCGTTAACCAGCAGTATGAAAGAGTTAGTCAGTCAGTTGGAGAGCAGTTGTGAGCGGCACCTTCCTTAAGAGTGTGCGTAAATGAAAAGAGTAAGTGTTTCTGCTGCTTCACTCGTGATATTGTGTTTTACTGTTAAATCAGCCGTTATTTGTGATACTTAGCTAACGTGGATAATAGTTAAGGGTTTAAGAGGTTGCTACGCGACCGTTGTGCTAATTATAGCCACGTTTATTCATGCTAGCTTCGAGCTTCGGCTCACCTGGCGTCGAGCCAAAATGTGTAACGTTGTGTTTAAACTCGTTTCTACTGTAACTACTTGTTGTAAGGATTGTTCATACTTTGTGGTTGTGTAGAATACGAAGTAAGTAGTGTTAAATATTGTTATGTGTGCCGCTGTCGAGGCTTCTCTGTCAAGGCTTTGCTAGCTCGGCCCGAACATAGCTTCCGGTCCGGGGTTTTCACAATAAAAGCATCGGGCCGTTTAGCTAGTTGGAGGCTTTACATTGTATTATAGATGACAGGAAGTGCCGTGTATGTTATCGGTAACTTAATGAAAGGCATATGAGAAGTGTTTGAACCCTTATTCTCTGTTTACATTATTAGAGTTAGAGATATGTAGTCATATTCTGACTATTGTTTCTTTTATGTATGGTAATGTATATTAGGGCTTAAGGAGGAATGAATGTATTCATATGTTTCCTTTATTCATTTGTATTTGTTTCTCTCTTTATAGAAAACCACACACACCCACACACGCAGAATTACCCTCACAATTGAAGAAGAGAAAATAAATAATCATAAAAGGAACTACCTCTCAGCTCTTCATTTCGTACTCTGGAATAAGTGGCCTTAAGTGGTGCTCTGGCCGGCACACCTGAGTGAACCTAGTGATAAACCCAGAACTAGCACCTAGACTGAGCGTCTACCCATTATCTTCACTTCAGTGGGCATCAGCGATGGGGCGAAGGTAAAGCCCGGGTTGGTAACCCAGGCTACCCCATGAGTACGGCGTGGATGGACTCCGTTCTGGACCAGGAGGCAGCGCGGCGCTTCGCTCTGTGGAAGGAGCGGGACACGGACTGAGATGCCGTGGCTGCCTACGTGTTATACAACTTTATACATCCTCAAACTGGCGGAAAACACACATCATCTCAAGAGGGCACCAGCAGGACATTGTCTGGAGGAAGTTCAGGCAGCAACTGGCAGAGGACTGAGACACGAGTTTAGAGGAGGAAAGGACGGGTGCGCGGTCCGAGCACGGGGTGGGGGGGGGACGCGTCCGAGGAGCAATGCGCACCACGGCAGACACCAACACGGAGGCAGTGACAGGTAGGTTAGGTTATAAAGTTCAAAGAAAATACTTTTAGGTGTTATTTGCATTTTACATACCATATTTTTCAGATGTGAATGGAATAATTACGTTTTACTACTATGCCATTGTATGAGTTATGAAGCACCTGGCAACTCAAGTGTATAATAAACACGTTAATTGTACATTTGGTGTTATTTCGTTTTTCTAAAGATATCCTACACAATACCTGCATTAAAATGCAATTAGGTATTATCATGACAGATTATAGAGTTTAGAGTCTTGCGGTTCCAGTACTTTTGGAATCCGGCAGTTGTAGTGTTAGTTTGAGACCGCTACTCGGAAAGAAAGAAAATCAAAACAGCTGTTCCCTTTTTATTTAGTTTGCTTGGTTTCATTTTAATGTATCCACTAGTTTTATCTTGTGTTAAAATCATGGCTAACATGCTATTTCTAATCGTTTTTAAATTTTTATTTTATTTCTGGAAATCAACTCGCGACCCCCACTTCGGGAATCACTGCTCTATCATTACAGCCCCAGCCCGGGGACACATCCACAGTCAGCCCCCACCAGCTACAACCATCCTCTATCATTGCAGCCCCGCCCGGGGACACATCCACAGTCAGCCCCCAGCCAGCTAGCAACCATCCTCTATCATTACGCCCCAGCCCGGGGACACATCCACAGTCAGCCCCCAGCCAGCTAGCAACCATCCTCTATCATTACAAGCCACGGCCCGGGAACACATCCACAGTAAGCCCCCAGCCAGCTAGCAACCATCCGCTATCATTACAGCCCTGGCCCGGGGACACATCCACAGTCAGCCCCCCAGTCAGCTAGCAGTCAGCAAGGTCGCACTGAACTCTGGTGCTAAGGACGCTAACAGACCCGGCACCCAGTCAGAAGAGCGGCCATTCGTAACGTTACACCTCCGCTCCGTTTAACCCCCCCCCCCCCCCCCCTTTGCTTTAGCCATCTTTACAGTTAGCTAATTACCAGACATCAGGGATTAGGCACCAAAAGGACAATAGTAATGTAAAGATGTGGTAGCATTGAATCAGGAGGGGAAGGATAACTCTGAGAGTTGGAAGGGGTGTTGCTATTGCCTTCTCACTACGTGACACAGGTTCGTGGAGCGGTGTCGCGATGTGGGTTTTATTTTGCATATCGTTACAGCCCTACTTAGCAGTATGGAGTTTCAAAAGGGAACTCTGGAAGGTGTGTGTCCAAGTACATCTGGCGTAGAAGGAACACTGCATTTCATAAAAGAAATTATACACAGTAAAATATGGTGGTGGTAGTGTTATGGTCTGGGGCTGTTTTGCTGCTTCAGGACCTGGAAGACTTGCCGTGATAAAAGGAATATGAATTCTGCTGTCAACCAAGAGATCCTAGGAGAATGTCCGACCATCTGTTCGTGTACTCAAGCTGAAACGAACTTGGGTTCGCAGCAGGACAATGATCCTAAACACACCAGCAAGTCCACCACCGAATGGCTGAAGGAAACAAAATGAAGACTTGGAGTGGCCTAGCCAAGTCCTGACCTGATCCTATGAGATGTGTGGTATGACCAGGCCCGGCCCTAAACAATTTGGTGCCCTAGGCAAGATTTTTAGGTGGCGCCCCCTTGCATCACTGTACAGTTAACTGATGTTAAACTAACAGATAGCGCTCGCTATTTATTGATTAGCCAACTATGTCATGCTAACGGCTGATGCTATTATCAATCATTGTTCTGCAACAGCAAAATAATATCATTATCATCATCACCTTTACTGTAACATTACCTCTGTCTTTGTCACGTTTTTCCTCCTCTACTTTTTTTTTTCCTCCCCTGGGCACCAGACAGTTTAGGACGCTTTGACATTATGAATTTAGTGCAGGTAAAAGAAGTCGGGTTGTTTTTTTAATTGGTGACGTTTATTAAGGTGACCAGATTTCTCAGACAAATCCGGGGACATTTTCAGCTCAGAAGCGTATTTACCTCCAAAACAAGTAATGTTTTTATTTTTGTAAAACTTAAAACGGGGACACTAGACCTAGAGCTGTTCTCATTAGGGGCTGAGCCCCCCCCCCCCCCCCCCCCAAGGTATCTCCTAGACCCACCCCTGCTGCTAGTTCCTACTCCACTCCCTACACCTCAAGATAGAAAGTCCTAATATTTCAAGATAAAAAATCCATCCTTATATTTCAAGATAAAAAGTCCTAATATTTCAAGCTGAAAGTCCTTATATTTCAAGATAAAAAATCCTAATATTTCAAGATAAAAAGTCATAATATTCAAAGATAGAAAGTCTTAATATTTCAAAATATAAAGTCCTAATAGTCCTAATATTTTAAGATAGAAAGTCCTTATAGTCCTAATATTTCAAGATAGAAAGTCCTATATTTCAAGATAGAAAGTCCTTATAGTCTAATATTCAAGATGAAAGTCTCAATATTTCATAATGTTGTAATGTTTACTGAACTACTGACAGCGTTTGCTTTACTGCTCAAGCTTGTTTCTGGACAGCTCATTGAGAATCAGATCAATAAAACTACTGAGGACATATTTTCCTTTGACATTGATGCAGTATTAAACGATCGCTAGTTAAGTTATGGGATATCGTCCAGCTTGTATTTACGTTCATAAAAGTGCTTGTTTTGCTGCTAACAGACTCAGATTAATATTCTAAGTGTCTGACAACATATGGAAAGGATTTCTAAGGAGGTCGACCTTTCTGTTAAAGATTAAGATCCTTTTTAAAACATAAAAGTCCGCGAAATTGCGTTCGCTAAACGCACCAGACTCCATGTAAATAACCAGTGATTTTTAACATCGTAAAATACGGCTTCTAAAACATCTCTGAGCACCGCTGGCTCTGGCGTTCTGAGGCCTGCGTGTGTTGGGTGTGCGATTATCGGCTACTTTTTTTTCTTCATCTCCAATTTCGGTCTTTCAGTCACAGTGAAAACCGGGACATTTCCGGGGACAGATCCGCCAACAGGTAGCCAAAATAAGGGACTGTCCCCGAAACCGGGGACGTCTGGTCACCCTACGTTCAGGTACGCACAGGCCGGGCGCCCCCTGGTGGTTTGCGCCCTTAGCATTTGCCATACTGCCTAAGCCACAGGCGGCCCTGGGTATGACCTTAAAAGGCCGTTCATGCTCGAAACCCCTCTAATGTAACTGAATTAGGACAATTCTGCAAAGATGAGTGGGCCAAAATTCTCCAGGACGCTGTAAAAGCCTCATTGACGTTATCGCAAACGCTTGTTGTGCAGTTGTTGCTGCAAGGGTGGCCAACCAGTTATTAGGTTTGGGGGCAATCACTTTTTCACACAGGGCCATGATGGTTTGAATTTTTTTTCACCTTTATAATAAACACCTTCATTTACAAATTGCATTTTGTGTTTAGTGTGTTGTCATTGACTATTGTTTAAATTGGTTTGATGTTCCGAAACACTTAAGTGTGGACAAACTGCCAAAGGAACGGGGGAGTGGACAATGAGGCAAGGGGCCAAACCTTTTTCACACCACTGTAGTTACTGCTATATTGTGCAGTTTAAATTCTAATCTTACAATGATACTTACAGTTAGTAAAGAGAATGAAACAACAACAGATACTTCTAATCTAAAACATACCATGAAAATGGAACTGCAATAAATCTTAGTTTTTATGTTTAATTTCCACTGATAGCACTACTTTAAATGGTCATTTTCTGTGTAGTGTTGGACTGTATCATATTAAAAAATGTTTTTTTCATATATTTTCTCCTCACAACTTCACAAAATACAATGTATAACATCCCCATCAAATCTGATCTGAACAAGTGTAAATAACAACTACAACACTACACAACTATATGATATAAATTATTAGAATGTATCATCATCATACAGCATCGTACAGTTTCTAGTTTTAATATCATCTCCCGACATTTCACTAATGTCACCCATCATGGAAATTTTCTAGCCTACATCCCAGCAGATTCTTTGTATTGCACAGTAATGTACCGTTTTCCATTAATACAGTTGAATACTGTAGATTCTGATGTCTTTGAGGAAAAAAAGATTAACGGCAAGCTCCTGAAAAATCTTATGGTAAAAAGCAGTATATATATTTTTTTTTTTTTACAGCAAGCTACCTATAATCTTACGATATAATATAGTATTTTCTTTTCTTTTTCCGGTAACTTTAAATCAGACTTCATTCTTGGTCCGTTTTATAGTTTATCTGAGCAAAATCAAAAATTAAATAAAATTAAAAATAGGCCTACACATCTGTTATTTGAGATTGAGGACGCAATAACAAGAAGTTGAAGAATTCGTTTTCATCCGGACTCTTAAACTGACTACACCAAACTGGATGGAGCACATGTTTCACCTGCTGCTTTCCTCACCGCTCTCTCATCAGCATAATGCTAATGTGATTTTGTGCTGGATTAACATTTTAATGACTGTTTTTTACCGAATAGATTAAGTCAAAAGTACGTGCAACACGCTAGCATACGTTAGGCCTACTCTTATTTAGCAACTATGTGGACAAAAGTTTAGCTTTCTGTTGAATCACATTATTTAAATTAGCATAAATTGGCTTAAGCATTTGCTTTGTTGTGAGATTTAACAAAGGTGGGTTACAAGGTTCTATTTTACCATTTGTTTTACTTTTTCAAGTAAAACAGTCGATGGGAGGTCATAGGAAGAAGCTTGTTGTGCAGGTTGATGCAAAAAGCTAAAACGTAGCTTCAAATATGCACTTATGCAACATGCAGTAGCTAAAAGTTAATTGATTAGTTGTTAATGTAGTGATTTTTTTTTCTTGAGAGAGTATTTTAAAGATTTTGCTGTGAAGGCCTGTAGTGAAAACATGATGTATTCCTGCAGGAATACATTTGCACATGTCGGGCACATGCAGACTCAGCTTATGTAAGATTTGTTTAGCATTATGTATTGTGTATACAATGACTTTACATGCAATTCCATTCTTACTTTGGATACTTTTGTCCATGTTCTACAGATGTCTGCCACAGCAGCTGATTTTGATCGCTCCCAACCAGTCCACGACTTATTCTACTGGCTAAGTGTCATAAAAGCATGACGTGGAGTATAGAACAAAGTCACTCTGTCTTTATGTGTCTCTATCTGTCTAATTTCTCTTTCTGTATGCGTTTCCTAAACTTAAGTTGTATCATGTTCTGTCATGTATGTAGTTCTCTCATTCTTTATGTGGACACTCATTGACCTAAAACACCAGTTAAACAACAAAAACAAAAAATAGCTTTAATGCCACCCAAACACATCAAGTTGCAAAAATTGTTACTGTTAAAAAAACAAAAACAATCTAAAAGTGGTGGCTTTTTCTGTGAACTTCTTTTCCTCATATAAGGCCCTTACACCCATAGTTCAGTTGCTTGTGATGGAGTCACATTGGAACATTGGATGATCAGCATTGAAAGCCAGGTCATCTGTGAAGGGATCTAAAAAACCTCATCACAGGGCTCGCTGCAGTTTTTGCCACGTACTATGTGTTCAATCAGCAATACCAAGAAGAAGCTGCAAGGACACTGGAGTTTGTTCAAAAGTAAATTTTCTGCCAGAAATATTGTTAGAGTATGTTACCCCTCTTCCCAGCTGTTCAGAAATGTTGAATTGTCATTTATTGAAAGCCATGCTGGTATATTAACTTTTACGGTTGTTGCACCTATCTCCTGGACATTAAAGCATACCCTGCTTCCTTTTGGCACCCATCTTAATTAAGGAATGGGGCTGTTCAGACCGGCCATGTCACTCTTTGTGGTGTCTCATTGAGCAATGTGTCCTTTGCTAGCTGCCCAAAGATAAAGTTTCACAAATATACCGTAACAATGTTTCCTAAGGCCACCCTCAAATCCAAGTGTAATAGATACTGGAATAATGACAACAGCTGATGTGTAATCTTGAATCAGGAATGTTTTGTTCATGAACATTCTCTCATAATTATAAGACACAGGGGTCATTATCAGAAAAAGACATCTTCATTTTTTATTCAATTACTGTGATAGGGTTCCATATTAAATGCATATGATCTTTACTTACCATACCTAATATCTTATTTACTTTCTCTATTATGACATTTTAGATGTCTCATTGGGATTAATCCTGAGAGGGGAAAAAAATACCAGCCAGGGGAAAGTGGTGTCAAAGAAGACGGGGTAGCTGGTCCACAAAAAGGCAACAACGGTGAATCCCCAATGTGGCCACTCTACTAAAAAATGTGATGGACTTTGAGTGGGGCTTTATTTAGCCAGTATAGGTCAGTCCATCTGTCTCAGATGTCCAGGTTCATTTTTGGACCCACCATTGTTGAGAGCCAGTTTAATTGTTATTGTT
>NC_045750.1:20658168-20658442 GCF_008692095.1 Etheostoma spectabile | reverse complement strand
ATGGAATGGGTGTAATTTAGTTAGCTTTTATATTCATTTGATGCAGTGATTTTAACCCAACTGTTGTCTTTGGGTGAAGGAAGGAAATAAAAACTAGCAGTAAGGTTAAATGAATGTGAATTGGCTGATTACTTTTACTCTGTGCTTTGCATAGAGTACAAGAAACAGTCAAACCAGACCTATTTTGACCTGGGGATGAAAATACAGAGTTAAATAAATGTAATGTTAGCCTTCACTTGTTATAGTTCACATTCTGACAACCAAGTTATATTGG
>NC_045750.1:20658034-20658158 GCF_008692095.1 Etheostoma spectabile | reverse complement strand
GATTTTGTAGACACTGAAAATGTTCAGCTTTAATAAATGCCTAATGTTGTAATGCCATCTCTTGTCTGAGCCATTTCTGTGACATCTGTTTTATTATTATTATTGTTATTATTATTATTATTAT
>NC_045750.1:20629654-20658024 GCF_008692095.1 Etheostoma spectabile | reverse complement strand
ATTATTATTACTATTATTATTATTATTATTATTATTATTTCAGGGGTTTTGTTTTTAAATGTAAAACTTTTAAATCATTAGTTTATATCAATGTGAAGATCACATTCTACAGTTTTACAGTAATACGTTAATGGAGACTACTGTAGGAACTGTAAAATAACAGTGTAATTGCAACCAAACAGCTGACAGTATATTACTGTAATGTTTATGGGCGGCTGTGGCTCAGTGGTAGAGCGGTTGCCTGCCAATCGGAAGGTTGGCAGGTTCAATCCCCGCCCCTGCAGGCATTGTCGAAATGTCCTTGGGCAAGACACTGAACCCCGAGTGGCCCCCGGTGCTGCGCATTGGAGTGTGAATGTGTATAAATGTTTATCTGATGAGCAGGTGGCACCTTGTACGGCAGCCCCGGCCACAGTGTGTGAATGGTGAATGTATCCTGTAGATGTAAAAGCGCTTTTAGCAGTTGTTAAGACTGGAAAAGCGCTATATAAATACATCACATTTACATTTATTTTCCATACAGCACAGTATTGCAAGATTTTTACAGTACTAAACTGTTGTTGTAGATCCCAGTAGGTTTACTGTAGCATAACAGTTTCAAGCTGGCAATTGTAGCTGCCAGTAGTTACAGTATACTCAACAAATTAAGATTTTTCTTTTTTTACAAAACACAAAATAGTTTTATTACAAACTAAACTACCCAACAATATATAGGCCTACAAGTACAGCTGTGATGATTAGCCAATTAAACAGTTGATTAACAGAACTCTTGTGATCATTTTCAGTTTCTATAATTTGAGGATTTTTCTCTATTGAGTACTTTTACTTTTTATAATTTAAGCACATTTTCCTGATGGTACTTACATACTTTTACTGAAGTAAAATATATCTTCAATGCAGGACTTTAACTGTAACAGTGTATTTTTACAGTGTGGTATTAGTACTTTTACTTTAAGTAAAGGATCTGAATATTTCTTCCACCTCTGATCTATGGTCTGAGTTAGACACAACTGTACTAAAATAATTGCTTTTTTAAAAGATTGACATAAAGCCATCAGCTGTTTGAAGCCTGTCATTTCTAATCACTCATTGCATGAGGGTCACAACGTGACCTTACTAGCTGCAGTTGGCAGACTACAAGCATGCTTGAGAGACAACAGACAGTCTGGACCCAAAGCACTCCAGGGAAGGGCAAATGTGTCAATAACATTCCCCCACGCACACAGACACACACACACACACACACACACATACATAGATACTCAACCTCCTGTCACGATCTCCCACACTGCACCAAAGAGCACCTTTCAAAGAAGCCACACCTGCTTGTCAGAGCCATGGCTTGAAACCACCTGATCACTGGTGCAGATGGATGGTCACAAACAGTAAGACAGAGGAGTGAGAAAGAGAGCGGATGGGTGTAGTGAGAAGGGAGACAGAGGTGAGCGAGACAGTGGCACTCTGATGTGCACGTTGCAGCTCTGGCCCTTAGAGGAGGATGTAACACCCCGGACTTTGCAGACAGTGACATCAAACAAGGTCCGGTTGATGTGTGAATGCTTCGTTTGTCATTTTGCACACACTCTTTTAGCCACCGCAGCTCCTAATTATGTGCACCCAAGAGCAGAGTATCATTTATAATTCATGCTTTCATTCTTCTCCTTTCACTGTGTGGAAGGCAGAGGATGCAAATGACATGGCTTCCTCCCACCCACCACAACTAATTATGAAGTAGATCAAGGAAGGAACCTTCCTTGATTGGTTCAAAACACTATCAAGCTACAATTAGCAATGAACAAGCATGGATCAAGTAGCTAATGCACACAATATAGGCATTGGTGCATGCAAGACTACACCTCCTACCAAGTACTATGCGTTTTAACTGCTTTATCCATTCAAATAATTGTTGTAAGACGCAAGCCCACTAAAGTTTTTTTTTCTTGTAGGATTTAGTTAAGGGCTTAAAAGAGTCCAGACCCCACTGATTTAGTGACACAGGGGATAAAAATGGGCCACAAACCCTGGTCTTTTGGGTACCCAAACACATCAAAAACCCAAACCAATCCCCCTATGTTGATTTTCAGTCTTTTATACTACTCGCAACTCGTTCTTAATACTACGTCATCTTACGCTGCTGCTATGACCGGTGCATCCCACCCAGACACTAAAGGGTGATTTTTGCATCGGTATCTGAGAGCCACTTACCAAGTAACAGTATTTTACGAGTTAGGACTGAGAACGGGTTGTCTGTGTATATATAGCTGTTCCTTTCCTTAGTCTTCTGGTCTTCTGGTTTTAAATCCCTTCCTCTTTGTTTTGGCACTTCCACTTGTGTTTTTTGACAGTTTGTGGATAAACTGTTGAACTTTGAAGTACAAAGTAGAATAAAACGGAAATACAAAAGTACAAGTAACTCAAATGTGTACTGTATGTTCTTGTATGTACATTCCAGCAATACCTATCGGCAAGCCTTAGATCCATCATCAAATAAAGTCCTATAATTTTATTAAAGCAACAGCAAAACTGTCTTCATTAGCCAACATGAAGAATGCATTATACACAGTACTGAGTCAACAGCGTCCTTTACAAATGTTTGCATAAGTGCATCTGAATATGAATGTGTTGTGCGGGTAGCCTACGCTGAAATGCTAAACTGAATGAATTAGTGTTGGATTTATTGTGTAACAGAAACACATTCCATGAGATGATGATTTCTTCTTACTATTATATGTTCATCAGTCATGTATGAGCAGTCTTTTGTTTTGTACTTTATTGCACAAGGACATTCTGTTGACTCATGTTTTATTTGGCATTTGAATGATATTCAAATGTCCTCTGTTTTCTCATGGGGACTAAAAGCAACTACATATTCAAGCATTCACCTTTATTGTTTTGCAATCATGTTCTGAATTTGTCTGTCTGTGTGCACTTTGTGAGAATGAGAAGAAGGAAAAAAAGAAAGACACACTACACTTACTCACTTACAAAGTGTAGTGTGGTATTTGCTTTCTCCTCTTTTAACTGCAGCCCATAAAAAGTTTACTGAGAGCCCTTCCTTCTGCTTTCATCAGCATATCACTATGCAAATGAAATCACAGCTCTATAAACCATATGAAAATGGAAAACAGGCATGTCCAGACGAAATTACGGTCATAAATTTGATCAACAGCGCTCTAATAATCAAAACAGTAAGTGAGGCTTTCCTGCTCTATACTGTATGGCTAGATGCTTTCTATTCATCAGTGTTATGTGCCAGGCAAGACACGTCAAATTGGCAGAATTTCAGGGCTGATTGTCATGAAATTTTCTCCTAGCTTCAATTATTGTGTGCTGCATTTTCCAAACATCTTTTTGAGAGCACTCAAAGTACTCCTAAAACACGAAAAGGCAGACAGCTTGTGTCCTTCAAGTCAATCGACCACACATGATTGAATTCTTTAGCAATTCCATTTAATCTAAATGCGTCTATGCAAAACCGCCTCAGATGTAACTATGATGTATTGATAAGTTGGATGGAAAATCTACCTCGAATCATCACATGAAATATTCATAATTGAAAGCAGCGAGTTAAAAAGCCAACACATCAAGCAGACAGCAGAGTGAGATGGAGAGGCAGATTTAAAGGCCATGTGGACCGAATGGATCCCATAAGCTTCTGATGTCCAACAACATTAATAATAAATATCGCCACGAGCAGCCATTACTGCGAATGGTTTGACAGTGGGAAGATAAAACTGATTCATCATTTTAGATAAGTGCTATGTTTCTAAAACTGCAGCAACTGCAGCTGAAATGGTGACTAACAAATTTCCATTTGAAAAATTGCCAATTTTGGTGAATCCAGACTTGCACACTTTTAAGCCTTTCTCAACACTATTAAGTTTGCTAAAGCATCACTGAATTATGCATACCTAATTGTTCTTTTCTTTGACCGTTTTTCAGTGTTGTAGCAAGGCAGTGAGATGTTATGAAATTCAGTGATTGCAGAAAGACGATATAAAGAGGTGAAACAACAATAAAGCATAATCAAATGAAACAGTAGTTCACGCTCAAATGCTCAGGACACGCCAAAAAACTAAAAAATATGGGTGGTCAAGAGACAGCTATAAACAACTTTGTAGTGTTTAGATATTTGCCTCTCGTGATGAAAACAATCCAACACATTCTCGCTCCCAGATCATCACATAAGGACACTTGGTCAGGACCTATTTGCGTCACTTTTTAGCGCTCTGGGTACCCCTTTGGCGTCAGGGTAGTCCAATGGACTTTTTCTGTATCCACAACATTCCACTTCCACTCATGGTTAACTGCTCCACAAATCTCTGCAGGGATAATCCAAACAGCTAGCTAGACTATCTGACCAATCTGAGCTTTCTGTTGCACGATTAAAACAACTTCTTAACGTAGACATGTTCCACCAAAACAATTTCTTTCCCGGGACTATTTTACACCGGCACTGTGACTCCGTCTGGTGTTTAGCACCTATGACAATTGTGATTGGTTTAAAGAAATGCCAATAAACCAGAGCACGTGTTTTTCACTGCAGCATGCTGTAATTGGTGCATAGAAATTCACCAGAATGCAGGAAAAGAAGTGTTTAATAAAGCTCAAAACTTTCAGGGGGTGAACCAACACACCAAAACCCATGAATAAATTTACTTAAACACCAAGAAGTGCACTATACATACCTTGTAGCTACTCTCGACTGGAGCAAAACTCCTTTTATTCTTACTTTCTCCGTTCATTGAACACTTTTTTTTCTCTCCTTTTCTCAAGGTGCTGTTACCATTTACCTTGTTTAGTTTTTTAATTTCCCTCTTCTTACATGTGCATAGTCAAGGTGCAATTTGCTGGGAGGGAGACGTGGGATTTCCCACTTTCTGATCTATATATTGCTGCGTTTGCTGAATTATTTTTATTCCAAGTGGGGACACAATGTATCCCTCAAATGTATCACCTCAAAGTAAACAATGCTACATCCCCAATAAACCATGTATTAAATACGTAAAATTGAAATGTTTAAACTAAGAAAAGCGCTGTAACGTGAACAGTCTTTAGTGCAATAGAACAATAAAATCCAAGCGGCAGTTGCTGGTTGTATTTGGCTGCTTCATAGCTCCGGGGTGCGGGCTACCAGCGATAGTTGTTTGACCACCAATAGGTGACTGTTAGCCGACTACAGGCACGATAACGGTCCTTTCAGAGGCCATGGTAGTTGACCAGTTTAGCCAGAAAACGTGAGCGTCATGCGGAGATGACAGTTTAGGCACCAAAACGACTCGTTAACTTTAGGAAAAAGACCTTGTTTTGGATTAAACACTCCTGATAAACCATGTTCTGGGAGAAAGTATTTTGTTTTGAATTCCGCTCTCGGGCTTCAAAGCGCTGCGTTTCATGTTGAATATTGAAGTGCATATTTGAGTGTTTGGCATGCCTGGCCGAGAGGTACTATATCCATGGTATTGGAAAGGGATTTAATTCTTGCATATTTTGTTTTGTTGTGCATGATCAAAAAATATCCCCCCACTCTGCTTTTATTCACAAATCGCACCTTGTGCACAGTGACCTTTTAAAAAATAGACTTCAGGTTAAACAGGAAACAGAATAAAAAACATTGTTATGAAGAAAAACAGAAACATTAATTGGTCATGTGACAAGGGCTGAGAAAATTGGCAGAAAGCAGTCATGTGACAGTACTCTGATCAAATGGAAATTGCTATTCAGAATGAAAGCACTCTAGCCCAATGGATTGGGTGGGGGGGGATCATATTTCAGGGGGGGCAGTGCCATCCCGTACCCCCTTTTAGCCCCGCCCTTGACGATAAGCACTGAATTTGTCTTCATAATTTGGTAAAGACCAGCAGAGTAGTGTTCTCATACAGCCAGAAAATAATCAACTGGTGTCCAGGCTTTGTATTTGGCTCCTGCTGTGTTGATGGGCTCAGGTCCATGCCAATGTTTGTTTTTCTAACTGCTGTGGCTAATGATCCATTCATTACATGCACCTTTACATATTATAATGCATGATTTAATTTTAAGTGAACGCTTGAATTCCCACTTTAATTGAAGACTTTAGGTCATTTGAGGTACAAATTAAGGGATACCTGTAATGTAATGGTTTTTAAATGCTTTATATGTATTCCTAATAACTTCTTAAATTGAAAATAAGCAATAATAAATACATAATTTGATTTAGATTGATGTTTGGTATGATTTCCGAGGTAAATTAGTGACAAATTAATAGTTTCCCCAAGTGAGATTTATTACAGTTTACTTGCAAGGAACTTAAAAAAAAGGTTTTTAAATTTTAAAGAATAACTGCTGAATCCAAAAAGTAATTGCATAGATTGGGCACTAAAGAGCAATTTGGGGAGTGTTACCTACATGCAGACAGCTATTGAGCTGTTTAATAGCTGCTGTCTTTGTCCCTATGGTGGTTTAGAAGCTCATTCAGTCAAGAAAAAACTGTGATGGGGATGAGCTGTGAGAAGTGATGTTACCCCCGGGCCACTTGCTGCCTACTGCTGTTCTAATAGATAATACGATTTTGCATATAACTGTGTTCAAAAATCACTGCAGCGATTTATAGATGCATCAAATCCCTTTTGCTTCATAAACAGACAATCCCCTGTCATTCAGCAGCTTGGCTCTGAGCACCAGTGGGCAGATCTGAACCTTTGAACCCGAAGCGTTAATGGGCATGTGTCCATAACAGGAGTCTGACCTGGTTGTGTCGAGACAGCAGGAACACGGTTGCTCTCTCATGGACTGTTACCCCACACACTTGGTACAGCGGCAAAGCTGTCCACGTCCGCTTGATTTTAGAAATCACACACAACAAAAAACATGCCGGTAGCACCTTCTATAACCTATTTTTTTTTGGGATGATACAGAAAAGATGATAGCAGGTTGTGAGGATGTTCAAGTGCAGGAAACAATGTTTTAAATACACATGTAATAATGCAATTCCTGATTAATTAAGGAAATTGTCAATTTGTCAGACATATGACGATGGTACATTGTGATTGTCAGAAAAATAACTATAAGAAATGTGCAAAAAATATATAATCTGCAGTGTTGTAACAGGCAAAATGCTTAAACTTGTTTTTCTTCTGATGATTATAACCTGTGTCACATGAATTTATACATTAACTGGTGAATAGAGAAGACATTTGAGGGCTATCAAATAGTACAGCATTGTAAAAATGGAGTTTGCATAAAGTAAAAGGCACACAACCAACAACATTTTTTCCCACACTTTTATTGGTCTTAAAACCCTTGGCACACATTCCTCTTGATATACTGTATATTATTTTGTTGTACACAAAGTATTTTACGGCTTTCCAGTCTTTTCCATTGTCAATTAGAGTCTGATTTTCATTTAAGCATCTCTGACAGTCTATTTTTCCAGGGATCTTCATTTCCTTCAAGAAGTCCTCGAAACGGTGTTCCACGATTTCTGTCTCAGACTGTGACCAGGGCCTTCTTGATTTCTCTATGCATAAAATAAAGAAAGCAAGTAAATAAATGGATGAATGAAAATGACTGACCATCAATTTTTGTGAACAAATGTCAAGAGGTCTCCATGTATACAATATTCTTTGGAGTCATAGGAAAAACTCACATTTTTGACTTGATGGCAACTTATTTGGCAACTTTTTTATGACACCAGTTTTCTTCCTTGAAGTAGCAGCTTTGATCTTTGATCTGAATGTCCATAGTTTATTGAAACCACATTAATGCAAGTAAATATTTACATTTTTAATAGGTGGTTGAATAATTGCCATTAAAACACTAAATGCAAAAGAAAATATTGCCTTTCCATTATGAGTTAAAGTATTGCAAAACAAGAAGAGGGATTCTTTAAATCTTTTACTTACAGTTGATGTTCAGTGTTATTTCTTCCTATATGTATTTGTATTTTCCTTTGAATTTGCCCATTCCATCTTGCAGGGCAAAAAGAAGTAGGCTCCCTTTGGTAATTTGGAGGGTTTCTTCAGGGAGTCTGTAAAAACTCCTGTGGACCTCGATATCATGTCCCATTAAAGTTACCAGCTGGCGTAGTTCATGTGTTTGCAGGTTAAGGAGCTGTGAAACTGTGGCGACATGTTTTCTTAACTATGTGAATGTGATGTTTTCCGGTTGTTTAGCTCTGCAGTCTTCTGCATAATGCTTTAAGCTGTCAATCTTCAATGTTCCCTTGTGATCCATAGAATGGACGGGCAAAAATGTAGGGATTGCTTGGTAAAATACATGACACCTTCACTAGGGAATGACACAGTTTGAGTGCAGTTGAGGGAACTGATAATCAGTTTGTTGAGTAATCAAACCCAGTCATCTGTTTTACAGCCTTGATTACTTTCCTGGGTTGATCAAATCCTTCAAAAAGACAATGTCTTTGTGGATTTGTCTTGCCATAATAAAAAGTCTTGCCAGTTCTTATCTTATTCCTGATGTCTGCGTTTTTGGTATGATTTGTCCTTTCCCAGAAGACAGGACAGTCATACAGTTATGTTGGTAGTTTCCAATGTTTCTTATGTTGCTGAAAGAAAGATTTTTCTTGTGTGTTCCTGTCTTCATTGCAACTGCCTCAGCCACGTCATCTTTGCTCGAATGCTTCTGCTTCAGATGTCTTGTGATTTTTGCATAAGGTGTCTCAAAGTAAAGGCAGTAGTTTTTCTTGTCATAGATTCTTTGATATTCCGAGTTTGAGGACAGTTTTACTTTGATATTGTCTGCAATTGCCTTCGGTGTTTTGAAGGTGTTTTTTCTTGGATTTTTTCCTTTTCTGCTGCTACTTCTTCTGCCTGTTTTCTTCTTCTTCATCTGACATGTCCAAGGAAATGGGAAGTTCTTGCTCAGTGGTCTGAAATAAAGAAACAATCTATTTATTAATTTGCAAATAAATGCAGAATACATTTCTATCTGAAGTACCTTTTGCTTACAGTTATCCTATGCATTTTATGTAATTAAACCATAATTTCCATTTGACACAAAGATGATTCCTCTTCAGTGGGAGAATATGCATCCATCAGGTCATTGCCAGTAATCTCGGGCTGATCACTGACAGTACTTATTGCGAAGTCCATTACATCTGGTGTTTGGGGACAGCAATTTGTTGTAGGGGTTCTGTCCTGTAACAAAAACAGAAGAAAAACATTGCAGCAATCCGAAACATCAAGTACCTGATTTGAGTCATTTTCTGACATGTGTTCATGTTTATATATAAAACAAAATCACCAGATGGGTTTAGACATCATTTTAGCATGGTTTAGAGTTTTTACAACAGGGGACTTAAAAAATGCCCCCTGTTGGCGAGAAGTCCCTTGTTGGTGAATGTGTGACAATGTCAAAGTCAACAGTTGGATAGGTTGGTAAGTACACACACACACACACACACACACACACACACACACACACACACACACACACACACACACACACACACATGAGATAAAAAACATACACAGATGATAATTTAAAGCCCGGGGGAAGACACAACTGCCCATCACCTCAGATACATCAGACATTATCTCTCTCTCTTTCTCTCTCATGCATTCTCTTGGATGGGTTTGTATGATAGTGTAGGAAAACTTATGCACAACAATTTGTATGATATCCTACAAATTTTGGCGACTTCCTTGCAGTCGCGTGACTACACATGATAGTTTAGTTAAGTGGTCTTTACAGTTAAATTTAGCCAAGATACTGGGAGTCGGCTATTGTTTCAGCAGCCAACGTGGTTGAGTTTAGGCTCCAAAATGACTAGTTAAGATTAGAAAAAAGATTAAAACACTAAGTAGTACACCGAGGACACAAACAAATGTTTTCCGGGTGAAAGTCTTGTGTTTTTTCCGGGACATGAGCTACACTCCCCTGCTCTACAGCTCTCAGTTATACGTGTCCTTCCCATAAAAAAAGGACCAAATTTTTCTAAAAACACCGGTCTCCTTGCAGTAAATGTACTATACTCCCGGGACACAAACTCCGCTTCCCTGCTGAAAAAAGACTTGTGCGTTTTACGACGCACCATCCATCCCCAATGCCACCCTACATGGACCTGAGTGCTCTTAGACGGCAGCAGTCACTCTGGGGCATACAGAAATAAATACATGGAATACATATGAATTAGAGTGCTTTACTAGTAAGAATGGTTCATGAGAACAGGCTCCACACACACACATCTCAGGCGGTGTCTAGCCTGAGGGCTGATCAAAACCACCATATAAAAGCTGTCTTGGTTAGCAGAACATAGACTCTCTCTCTCTCTCTCTCTCTCTCTCTCTCTCTCTCTCCCCCCTCCCTCTCCCTCTCCCTCTCCCCTGAGGCTCCTGAACCATCATCCTGCCCTGCCATCCTCCACATCTAAGGCAACCCAGAGATGAAACAGTAATTACTCACATATTGGAGTTACATGTCACATATCAAACAATATGGATTTGGCTAGTTGGGTGTGATCATATTGGCATCGTAATAAAGTGCCCCTCTCTGTATTGCATCGAGTTGCTCTGCTCAGAAATGGTCCCAAATTTTTTCCCAAGGTTTTATTGTATTTTCATTAACGTATGTTTCCTTTACATTTCATGCTTTTGGGTATTTTCTGTAATCCTAATACGTGTAGACTCCATGCCCATTTCTTTTCATCACAAGGATTGTTGAAATCTCCTCTCATCTTTTGCTACTATGCTCACTATTTGAAGGAAGTACATTTTTATCATACACCCAGTAATAGAACTAAAAGCCCTTTCCAAGGTTGTTTTAGTTACATCAGTTTGTATAGAGAGGACAATTTGTCTTTTTTGGATGGGAAGGACACACATCAGAATTTTAGCCCCTGTGATCATCAGACATAGAGACACTGAATGTGTCTTATCATTCTGAGTGAACATGGAAATTAAATAGAAATCTATTCCTCATCATGACTTGCATATTTCATCAGACTGTTTACATAGCAGGCTGGGCATGTCAACACCCATTTTGCAATTGCTCTCAAAGTAAAGTCTCCACTAACAGAAATATACTGTACTTAGAGTTAAACTACAAGACATATCATACCATAAAAGACATATCATACCATAGTTTTCGGAAGGGACAGACATGTCTGTTCCAATGTTAAGTTGATTCTTCTCTCTCTCTCTCCCTCTCTCACTCTCTCTGTGATCTCAAACAATCTTTTCATTTTAACTCCACAACAATCAGTTTCCAGTTTTTTCAGTGAAAGTGACCTATTTTGATGGAAAGTAAAAAGGGGAGATCACAAAGGATATTTGACTTGATGATTTGGCAGCCCAACTAGGCATTGTTGGCTAGCTGCTGTACTGGAGCATTATCTGTGAGAAAAATGAACAGCAGCAAATTTGAAGCAGTTGGTATTCACAGAACATTGTATTACAGAATTAAGGATGAAGCCTTCGTTGAATATAACTAGCTTCAGTCAATTGATTTTACATGTAAATTTCCGGCGCGATCAACGCTCAAATTTTCATTTTAAAATAAGCCAACTTTATTACTGTAACATCAAGCATAAGTGGTGATAACTGTTGTAATGTGCTGAAAGTCATTTGAACGGTGATGCAATCGCTTGGATTGCACAATTGTCTGTGAGTACAAACCATTAAAAGGTGCACATTGAGTTCCTGCATAACGTCCCTTCTGTTGACATTCCAAGTAAATAGAAAACAAAACAGACAAACAATTAGAATCTAGCAAACACCATCACTCTCTTTTTACCATTTTTCACAAAATTCCTAATTTATAATATGGGTCATTGCCAGACCTTCCTCCACAGCGCTGCGAAGGAGGGTCTGGCTTTCCACACAGCATTCCTGGATGTCAGAAAAATGTGCTCCGGTTTATTGGTATTTCTTAAGGATGATGTAAAGGATGTGCTATCTATCTCCCATCCATCTTCAACCGCTTATCCGGTATCGGGTCGCGGGGGCAGCAGCTCCAGTAGGGGACCCCAAACTTCCCTTTCTATAAACTAAACTATAAAATACATTATTGTAGATTCTATTCAGCTATTTAAGCAAATATTGGCTGTATTCTTAAAAATGTCTACATCTTTTGGATCAATAGAAATACTTATGCACACCTCCCACTAATGTCAATTAAAAAAAAAGGTAAAAATATGTAAATATGCCTTTTCTTTTTCCAATTTTCCCCCAAAACCAGATGTATTTGACGTTGCGTTAAAGGTCCCATATTGTAAAAAGTGAGATTTTATGTCTTGTTTCATTATAAAGCAGGTCAAGGTACAATATAAATATTGTTAATGTATTAAAATGCTCCATCCACTGAGAAATGCACGTGTATTCAGAAACTGTGCCTTTGAAGTTTTAAGTTTATTTGAGACAGACTTACAGCAACAACAATAGAGCCAACCAACAATACTATTACAAGTCAGCAGTCTGACACAGGTGTAGGCTGAAGCTCTTGCTTATAATGCCTACCCTTTTTAAACAAACCATTTTAAAGAAAATAATATTATTATTATTACTTTACTTCAGACAATTGTAAAAAACAAGAATAATACAAAACATTACAAAACAATCATATATAAAATACAAAGTCCAGATCAAAACCAGTGTTGGGCAAGTTACTTTAAAAAAGTAATTAGTTACAGTTACTAGTTACTTTGTCCAAAAAGTAACCAAATTAGATACTCTGTTACAAATTATAAAAGTAACTACGTCAAAAAGTAACTAATGCGTTACTTTCAAGTAAATTTTTATATGCTCAATTGTGACCCCACCTCCAACCCTCTATAAAATACATGTGGATGTTCAATTATTTATGATAAATCTGAATATTATAATGGAATGGACACTTAATACATTATTAACAGATACTATACACAAATCTAAACTCTTTTAATGTTGCTGTGAGAGAAAGTGAGACTAGCCTCCAATGAAATCGATCCACTAGACATAATATACATGGCGTATATTATGTCTAGTGGATCAATACAAATAACAACATAGATTTTTTGGAACTTTTGATATTTATTGCCCCTCAACAGGCCACAACTGGGCAAAATTAAATAATGCTTGTTACGCACAATAGCACAAATAAATAACATACACATATATATACATACATACATACATACATACATACATATATATATATATATATATATATATATATATATATATATATATATATATATATATATATATATATATATATATATATATATATATATATATATATATATATATATATATATATATATATATATACACTCTTTGTAGTGCAAATAACATAAGTGGCCTGATGGTTATACTTTTGTGTTTATACTTTTCAGGTGTGTGCGTTGAGCCGGCGTGTGTGTGTGTGTGTGCGTGGGGGGGGGGATTCATGGTTCTTTTCTGACACAATATCATCCAGACAGAGAGTGACAGCGATTAGTTTTGGAGCGAGTAGCCACTCTATAAGCTTAGTGCAGGAAAAGTCCCCCCCCCCCTTGATTTCATAACGCCATACCTGACTCTCATTGACTGACTCGCTTGTGTTGTTTTTTCCATGCTTATGAACACCCGCCCAACTCTAACTCTTTCTTACCATGATATTTTTCTCAACCTCAGCCAATCGTCAGCATTTATGCACTTGTCTTGTGCACTGCCCACGAACCAAAGAAGAAAAAAAGTATTTCTGCCTCTCAGCTCAGAGATCAAGATGGTCTGATTAAAAAAAACAGCTTCAAATATAGTAATGCAACGCATTTTTTGTCAGTCACGGTAACAGCGTTATTAAGATGGAAAGAGTAACCAATTAGATTACTCGTTACTAAAAAAAGTAACACCGTTATTTTATAACGCCATTATTCCCATCACTGATCAAAAGAAACACGGCTTACTCATTTATCACCCTTGTTGCCATTTACTTATATGCTTACATAATTTAATTTTCATATAGTTTGAGTACATTATTTTTAAACAGTTTTGTGAACTTACTGAGTGTCTCACACATTTACAATTCCTCATGACAGCTTTTCCATAGATTTACTCCTTTAACTGAAATCCATTGATATTTTGCATTGTTCCTCACTAAGGACCAAAGCACCTGTTGATTGAAATTTGCTTCAAACGAGCTGTCAAGTCTTCCGCACGGTTGTGATGTCATGACAACTATGCATAGGTAGAAAGTACTGCTACAGTTCCTTTACAGCCGTTTCCCAGCTGCAGTGACCAAGAGTGTGGATGCAGAAGACCCAGAAACACTAACCAATCAGAGCAGAATGGGCTTTCAGGAGGGGGGCTTGAAGAGACAGGGGCTAAAGCGGAGCATTTCAGACAGAGGGTAGGTCCAGTACAGGTATATTCAGACAGACAGTATGAGAAAAGCAATTTGTTCTTTGAACATCAAAGCATGTAAACATGTTCTAGTAGAACCCCAAATACTATGAATCTGAACGTGAGCATGATATGGGACCTTCAATGTTTTGAAGCCCTGTTTGGTGTGCAAATGAAGAAATCTTGAGGCGGCAGTGAGAAACGGGGAACAAACCCTTGCTCGGAAGACAAAATGAGATTTGTGATTTCTAATGAATGCATTACCAAACCAGAAAATTAGAATACTTTGCTTTCAAATTCAATCCTGTTGTTTTCTTTTGTTTTTTTACCCTCTTAAATCAGCGTTTTTGATGAAGTCTAGCTGTATCATCTCCAGTTTCAGAACCACTTCAGTTTGTCCCATAAAGAAAGAAAAATGATTAACTTTGGATTTATTGGTTTTCTCCACAACTCCCCACTACAACTCCTCACTCCCTTCATTTTGCTTTGTTCGACCAAAGTGCATCTTTATGCTTGCCTTTTCAAATTGCAGTTTTTACTTCACACGCTGCTTAATTGAAGGCACATGCTTGAGTAATCACAGTGCCCATCAGAGGCAAAATGGGCCACAACAGCGCAGCATAGATTATTCTGGAATCAGCATCCGTGGTGCCAGGCTCCGAATCTAAGCCCCCTGGTTTCAAACCAGAGCGGAGTCCATCTCTTGGGCAACGGCACCAGATGGCAGAGCCAGTAACAGAGCTGGGGTGGGGGGAGATAGCATTGATGGAATGAGGAATAGAAAGAGGAAATGAGATAAAAAAAAGTTAGAGTTTGGGGGGGGGAGGACTCAAACGGCTGCAGATGGATTTGCATAGCCTAGGGTTGGCAGTGGCCCACTTTTCCCTCGCTGTCTTTCTGAAAGACTGCCAGCGCATTCCATTATTTGTGTCAAGGCGGGTTCTGTGATGAAGAAAATAACAGTGCTGGCATCAGTCAGAGTTTACGGTCTCTCTCCTCCCCTCGCCTCCCCTCCTGGTGTTAACTGTGACTGGCTGAATTCTGAACGCAACCCAGATATCTGCTAAGGAGGGAGGGCCGACACCAAGGCAGGCAGAGGCAGAAAACAAGAAATACAGCGGGTGAAAGAAATTGTGGGCGAGATGAACAGAGAGAATGTGTTCGAGAAAGGGAAAGAAGATACAGGGATCAGTGAAGGACTTATACTTTATGCAGGTAGAGCTCAAGGCCTGGCTCACTCTGGAGACTGAGGAAACCAGCTGGAGACCAGCTCCCACTGTTTCGATGGCTGTGAGACATTACCTTGCTATCTTGCGCCTGTACTAACAGAATAGCAAGGGCACACAGACATGCATGCATCAATCAATGCTGGCTGAAGGATGAAAGAACTGCAGGGAGATGTTGAGGTTCCACACAGCAATACATTAAACAGATTTTATACCATGGCATTACATTCATCAACATGTGCTAGATTTACTACAAACATAGAATTTTAATTTTTTCAGTTCAATGTTTATTTTATTAGATCTGATTTTTTTGTTTATTGTAGGGAACTTTATTTACACATTACACTAAGAGTAAACTACTAGTTGAATTATAAATTCACATTGTTATATAAAATGTTTCCTTTGAGTGTAGGAAGTTATGCACTGAGATATACTCTTTGACTAGTAATGTACTTGTAAGTTCACTTTGAGCATATTTTAATTACAGATAAAGATTATGGTAAACTACAAACGGCAGAGGTCATTTAATAGTAACCTACTTTAGCAATGCATTTGTAAGAACACTTTCAGTATCAGTATTACAATTGGACCTGTATGGTCACATTAAGTTTACTTCATGTACTTTATTTTTGTAACTAGCCCTAGTCCTTGCAAATTGAATTGCCTGAGTGTACTTTTTTAAAATAACATGGATAACAATGCACTAGGAGAGTATACTGACATGAGTACACTTATTCAAAGAAGTATTTTCTGTATTAAGCACTCTTTAAGTAAACAATAATACTAACATTGTAATTTACAGTGTACTTGCAAGTTTACTTTACATGTATAACATAAAAACATTGAATTAGAAGAGTTCCTATACAATCACTGTGATCATGCAATACACGTACAGTATATGTACTTGTTACTGAAAGTTTGGTTTCACACACAATAACACTACAGTAGTACACGCTTACTGATTAACATAGCCATAGCATAAAGTATGCCTAATACTTTGAAGAACACTTACATACTAAAAAGCGATTGCCAATTTAGCCCAATCAAATATTCTGCTTACAAGTGTACCAAAATTTTATACAACAGTATATTTAGACACGTATTCCAATCCCCCGAAGTATATTTAATGGTGTATACTTTGGTTTTATTATTTGTTTTGTAGGGTTACCCTTGCGTTTATGTGTGCAGTATTTAAACATGACTGACGTGTGATGTCAGGCTTTTGTTCTTATGCACATATCTTTTAGATGTATGATGTCTTATTTAATGCAAGCCAAAGCCCCTTCTCAGCAGCATCTCTAGTATTGTGTGTATCTCTGTGGCTGCATTCCTTACAGAAAGCTTTTGCGCCATTAAGCTATTGTTATTCATGGCCAAGGTGTTTTCACAGTCTCTGCATATTTTTAGGGATTTGAATAACCATCCCTCTGTGATTTAGAATCTGCTGACCTAATGAGCCAACCTGACTGATTGACACAGGAGACCATCAGAGGAACCATTCATCATCTCCTGCAGTGAATACACATTGGATATTTCACCCTCCAAACGTATGCTTGATAATGGATCATTTTAATCCTGTCTAGAGAAAAATAAATCCTATACAAACTGCCAACATGTGGCTGACAATGCCTGATCACAGTCACGCGTTTTCAATCCACATGAGAAGGGTGTGGAGGCTGCCAAGAATTTAAAAAATATGAAATGATGATTGATTTTTAGGTTCACAAAGGAGCTCATTCTACTATAAAATTGCTGGTGGCAATAGAATTTGAAGTAGGGAAAAATGTTTTTTTCTTTAAAAAAAAGTAACTTAAGTTGACAAGTTTGAAAAGGCGTCTTTCGGAGAGCGATGAAATGCAGCACCCCGAATGAAAATGTTGTGGGAGAAATGCACTGGATGCTTTTTCAATTGTTTTTGTCAGTTGTGTATTCAGAGGCATACATCACACTGTCACTTAACAAGGATCTTGTTGGAAATCATGCTGTTCTGGCTTTGCCTCTAAGAGGTTGGATAGACCCAGACTTCCTAAATCTGCATTATCCTGTCAAAATGAAGATTAGTGGATAATATGCAAAAACCTGAACTGTATTCTGTAAACATTTGGGTCGTTCAAAGATGAGAGGGAAAATATCATCCCAATTACAAAAGTCATTAAACAAATTTTACCATACTGAAGTAACATTTTAGGTTCAAGGGCAATGCACAAAAACTATTCAAATGGAAGAATTTTGTCCTCAGTTCCCTCAAAGCGCTGTAATTTAACTCATACTTGACCACAGATACACGGCTTAACATTGTGTTGCCAAAATCAATGTGTAAAGTAGAAATATGATGAAAGGTTGTGATGTATGAATCAAAGCACATGTTCTGGGAGTGCGCTCCAGTTGGTCAGTTCTGGAACAGTACTACATCCAAAATATACGCCTTGTTTAATGTTGCTGGGCCTGTTACTGTCAATGTCTTGATTCTGAATGACCTCTCAGCCTTTCAGCTGTCTGGGATGTGCTGTTTGCTGGACTTACAGCTGTAAAGACAATGATTGTGACCTGTTGGAAAACACCACACAACCTTTCTATTCGCAAGTGGACCCTTTCCTACCTGGATGTGGTCTATTTGGAACTAGCCACGGCACGGATAAACGGTGCCCCCAGGGAAGACTCTAGACACGTGATTGCTGACTCTGTGAGGTCCGGGCTGTAGCACAAGGCTGCAGTCCAGCCTTCTAACTTGCGTAGGTGTTTGGTCCCCTGTCTTGTGCCCGTCTGTGTGTGTGTCTGTTTCTGTGTGTTGTTTTGTCTCCTTCCCTCCAGTCTTTCCTCTGTTTAATTATTATTTTATATGATAATTAATTATATATTATATAATTATATTATTTGTAAGAATATTATTTATTTATTTGTTTGGCCCTGAGACACGTTCTTGCCTCAGGGTATTGTTTGTAATTGTTTGTAACCATTTATGTCTTAAAGATGTAAAAAATAAAAGATTTGATCACAAAAAAGGTTGTGATGTACGTATGGCTGTTATGTTGCATGCTGTCCAAATGAATAGTTAGATAATTTTGGGTTATACACATTCATTTCACTGTAGAGAGTTAGATGAGAAGATCGATACCACTCTCATGTTCCTTTGTTAAATATGAAGCTGCAGTCACCAGCTGATATGCTTAGTTTTAGCTTAGCATAAAGACTATTAATAGGGAAAACATCTAGCCTGGCTTTAAAGAAGTTGCTAGTGTGAGAAATAGCATATTAATTACTGCGCTTTCAAGGTGTTGGTATGCAGATTTTGTCACCTTTGTACAGAGCCAGGCTTGCTGTTTTCCCCTGTGGGGTGTTAGCTAACCAGCTGCTTATCGTAGCTCTGCATTTAACGTACAGAAAGGAGCGGTATTTAGGTGTGTGGAACGTCAACACACACAAACACAAAGACTAAATACAGAAGGTAACAAGGTAAAAAGAAGCAGGTGACCTAAGGGCTGGGAAACAGGTGGAAAACATCAGGTAATCACAAGAAATAAAAATATGTCTGTGTGTTACTGTTTGTTCTGTGTACGGACCATTTCATTGAACCTCAGCAACCATATGCTGTACATGTCATTTTCATTTTAGAGAGGCATTTCAGAGGAAAGTGGATGCATATTTTGAGCCCAGTAATCAGCTGTAAAAGGGCCTGAGTGGATTGGTGTTATACATATCTGATTTTGATCAAATGTTTAGTGCAGAGGCTGGGGATTACAAAAATTACATATAATAGTTGTTTGATGAAGAGGGCAATAATAGTCCTCTTCACTTCCTCTAATCAGCATTTCCCCTTGTATTTATTTAGTAATGGCTCTCACAGACGAGTGTCTGTCATCTGTCAGCAGGAAAATTGTGGGTTAAGGAACTACATATGCAGCTATGGCCTGCTTATTATATATTTAGCTATGTTGTATAGTTGTAGAGGAGTTTCCTGAAACATTTATGCATGCTGTCGGTAGTCCCCATCTAAATGTCGAGGGTGAGAGCACAGAGTTACTTTAGAAACTGCTTAGACTGGAAAACATACAGTAGGGCTTGCCCTTTATATCTTTAGCAGTTCAATCCAAAAATCCCTTAGGGAAGCGCACACCCATTTAAAGGCTGTTAAATGATGATTGATGAGGCATCCTCACAATGAGCGTGCCTCTTTCCACTGCTTTGGAAACGATCTGTTATCCCCAAAACACCAAAAGCCAGGCCACTTTGTTGTATTAGGCCCCCTTAATTTTCCTGCATCAAGGGAATGGGAGCCATTAGCCATTTAAGTGACAGCAGAAAGTTTCAGAGAGCAGGTTGTCCAAAGATGGAAAGTCCTCATTCTAACTGGAGGTCAGAAGGTTGCTAGTTTGTTGTACCCCTCTGGGGGGGCTCACACAGCACACTCGCATGCTCCCTGTTAAAGATAGTTCTGGAGGTCAGGAGGACATTTCAGGGAAAAGGAAATAGCAAAGTCAAATCATGTTGTTTTCTTTTAAGTTCAGTGAATCTGTTAAGTGTGTGCAGCAATATTATAAACTATTAGTTAATATGTCTGCTATTCTGTCTCATATTTTTAGTGGTAAACCTTTAAAGGCAAAGAGATAGCTGTTCAGATGTATTTTATGCGTATTTTAGTATCGGCATGTAGTTATGCATGGCATATTATGCATGGTTTGATTTTATTGTCTAAGCAGAAGTGACTCTATAAAAAGTCTCAGCTCTTTTGTTCTATTTTACAAAACTGCTATCCATGTTCAGCTAGATCTCTGACTGCAATCCTTGTCTCGACCAGAGCTGTTGTGAACAACCTAAAAACCACCGTGGAAAGCAAAGCAAGTATTCTTGACAGTCATGGCCACGCTTTACAAGAGCTGGAGGCGAAGCTAGCAGGATATGGAGGAGATATCCGCATCCTCGGACTAAAATGTGCTAATGCTGTCCAGTATCTCTCAGGCTCACTGCCTAAGTGGTTCCTGAATCTAGCAGATGTTCAGATTTGCAATTATGAGAGCCGACCAAATTTACCAAGATAACCCAAAGAAAAACCCCACTACTAAACGCATGTTTATTTTCAACGTCCTCCACTACACAACCATGCACAGGGCTGACAACTTTTCCAAAAACCTCGGAGTGAGATTTGGTGGGGCCAACCCATATTTTGCCGCATTCAAAGCAATTTCTTTGGCTCTTTCAGCATTATTATCCTTCAGGGTTTAAATTGGGATTTGTTATGTTAGGGGCGATGGGGGGCTCTCCCTAGGGGTGTCTGGGGGTATGCCCCCCCAGAAATTTTATTTTAAAAATAAACCATTAAATGGCATTTTCTGGAGAGTTTTGTGCAAAAAAATTGAGAAATCAAGTCTTAAATGATATGTGCAAAACTGTAGGGTTAAGAGCCTTTGCATTGTTGTAGTATCAACAGGTATTAGGGCATTTAGCATTTACATTATTTACATTACTAACTTCTTATGATATAAGAACTGACTCGGAGAATGTGCCAAACATAATAAGCCACATGAAGAGACAGTAGCATATGTCAGCAACAGCTGAGAAGATTTGGGTCTATGGTGAACAGGTCCAGGAGTCCCTGGTGTAGGGACCAGGGACCCAAAGTTAAATTAATGTTGAGGGATCAACTAAGACCACTGAAATTCTAAAGAATGAGAACCACTGATTTACATAAATTCTAATCCTTTAACTTTTTTGCCAAGGCTCAGTATTGTTTGGCCATCATCCTCTGTGCCACATTTACCGTATTTACTTTTTTGGGACAATAAAGACTATTTGTTCATTCTATGAAACATTGAATGAATTATTTACAGTTACATTTAGAGATGCACTGAGGTTAGAGAAGCACAACTGTGGCCAACGTGTCTATCGTATTATAATAGATAGCTCAGATGTGTTTCATCAGATTTCTGCTCTTTACAACTTTGTGCACATTTAAAATAAACTCCTCCCTCTGTTTTCCAGATTTGGGAGATTGTAATATAGTCGTCTGTGCATGTATTGCCTCCGCTGTATGGTGGATCTCATTCAGACAGTCTGAAGACACAAAGCCATTGGGTCTCTGGTCTCTGACAAACTTTAGAGGCGGCTGTCCCTGCTCATTATTTGAGGTCTACGCACAGATGCAACGCGTCACTGCCCAAGCAGAGCAAGTCCACTAAATGAACTAAGTTGCTACACTACAGCCTGGCTGCTCACCTCTATTTTACAGAGAGAGTGGTCACGAAGCGACCGGGTTTGTGATACTCAGAGCACATACCTGAAGCCGGGAAATGCCCCTGGGATGGCTCTGAAAAAAATGTTTCAGTTTGCAAACATTCGAAATTCCACAGACAGGGAGCGCTTTAAACCCCTCACAGTCTCTGAAAGCTAGTCGATCACGAGTCGCTCAACAATAGATCTATAGATAAACTCATCTTTCAGAATTTGACCGACCGGGGTTGCCACTTCAGCGTGAGAAATCGGGGGTGTGGCGTGTGAACCAGTAATGCGTGTGTCTCACGGCCATGCGTGAGTTGGCAGCCCTGAGGCAGGTGTCCTACAAGCTGCGCGAGATCTCCGCTGTCATTCAGGGCCAGAAAATTTACTTCTCCCGATTTCAGCACCTACACACGATCAGAGGCGGCAAGCCTTCAATCAAACCAAGAATTCAGCGCGGTCAAGGGCTGGATTTTTTCCTGGTTTATCCGGACAACTTAAAGACCAAGACGGCCCCCAGTACAGAGCTTTTACCTCTGCCGGAGATGCTGAGACCTACACTACCGTTCAAAAGTTTGGGGTCACATTGAAATGTCTTATTTTTGAGGAAAAGCACTGTACTCTTCAATGAAACTTTAAACTGATCTTAACTTTGAAAAAATACACTCTATACATTGCTATGTGGTAATGACTATTCTACTGCAAATGGTTTTGGTGCAATATCTACATAGGTGTATAGACCCATTTCCAGCAACTATCACTCCATGTTTCTAATGGTCAATGTGTTTTGCTCAGTGGTAGAGCGTTGCCTGTCAATCGGAAGGTTGGTGGTTCGATCCCCGCCCCCTGCATCATTGTCGAAGTGTCCTTGGGCAAGACACTGAACCCCGAGTTGCCCCCGGTGCTGCGCATCGGAGTGTGAATGTGTGTGAATGTTTATCTGATGAGCAGGTGGCACCTTGTGGCAGCCCCCGCCCAGTGTATAATGTGTGTGAAGGTGAATGTTCCTGTAGATGTAAAAGCACTTTGAGCAGTTGTTAAGACTGGAAAAGCGCTATATAAATACAGCATTTACATTTACTCATTGGCTCAGAAGGCTAATTAGATTATAAAAAACCCTTGTGCAATCATGTTCACACATCTGTAAACAGTTTAGGTCGTTACAGAAGCTACAAAACTGACCTTCCTTTGAGCAGATTTCTGATTTCGAGTTTCTGGAGCATCACATTTGTGGGTCAATTAAACGCTCAAAATGGCCAGAAAAGAGAACTTTCATCTGAAACGCGACAGTCTATTCTTGTCCTTAGAAATGAAGGCTATCCATGCGGACATTGCTAAGAAATGAAGATTTCCTACAACGGTGTGTACTACTTCCTCAGAGGACAGCACAAACAGCTCTAACCAGAGTAAAAAAAGAAGTGGGAGGCCGCGTTGCACAACTGAGCAAGAAGATAAGTACATTAGAGTCTCGTTTTGCGAAACAGAGTGGCAGAGAAAAAATATCTGAGACTGGCCATAAAGAAAAAGATTAAGTGGGCAAAAAAACACAGACATTGGACGAGAAGACTGGAAAAAAGTGTTGTGGGACGGATGAATCCAAGTTTGAGGTGTTGGATCACAAAGAAGAACGTTTTGAGCAGAACAATGAAATGCTGGAAGAATGCCTGACGCCATCTGTTAAGCATGGTGGAGGTAATATATGGTCTGGGTTGCTTTGGTGCTGGTAAGGTGGGAGATTTCTACAGGGTAAAAGGGATTCTGAATAAGGAAGGCATCACTCCATTTTCCACCGCATGCCATACCCAGTGGACAGCGCTTGATTGAGCCAATTTCATCCTACAACAGGACAATGACCCTAAACACACCTCCAAATTGTGCAAGAACTATTTAAGCAGACACAGCTGGTATTCTATCGGTAATGGAGTGGCCAGCACAGTCACCAGATCTGAACCCCATTGAGCTGTTGTGGGAGCAGCTTGACCGTATGGTACGGAAGATGCCCATCCAACCATCCAACTTGTGGGAGCTGCTTCTGGAAGCGTGGGTGCAATTTCTCCATTACCTCAACAATTAACAGCTAAATGCCAAAGTCTGCAATGCTGTAATTGCTGCAAATGAGGATTCTTTGACAAAAGCAAAGTTTGATGTAAAAAAATCGTATTTCAAATACAAATCTTTATTTCTAACTTGTCAATGTCAGACTCTATTTTCTATTCATTTCACAATGTATGTGGTGAATAGTGTGACTTTTCAGGAAAACACAAAATTGTTTGGGTCCCCCAAACTTTGAACGGTAGTGTATATAAACCGCTGCGCCCCACCCTCCTCCTGCTACTGCGCGGGGAGAGCCGACGCTTCAGATCCCGTCACGGAGGGCCCGTGGAGGAGGATCGGGACTGAAACAACTGCCTGATGAACACGGATCGTTGCTTTGCTTGTTCTCTTACTAATGTGTCCTGATTTTTTGTTGCACTGTTGCTTTATGATTACAGAGACTGTGTTTCTGAATGCTATGTCAACCTAGCTTAATATAGTCGTACTCTCCCAGGTTTGCTGGGACACTGCTAGGCTAGAGTTTGCTTTCCAAGGTGTTTTTGTTCTTCTTGTTTCTGTTGACGGAAAAAATGTTTATTCTATGTTAATTTAGTATTACAATTGTTAGTCAAGATGGAAATAAATGAAATCTAAAACCGAAATCTGAATCTCATCCATAGAGCATAACAGTGCTATTACTTTCAGGCTCTAGACCTCCCTTCTCGCTATGAGATCAAGACCAGGGCTTTGATGGGATTACCCCTGAATTTTATGCAACTTTTGGAAATAGTTGGTCCCTTTCCTTCTTGACATATTAACTTCTCTATTGAAAAGGTGAATTCTCAAGGGATGTTAACACACTTTCCTATCTCCTAAAAAGGATGAGGATCCTACAGAGTTTTCTAGCTATTGGCTCTAGCCTGCTTAACGCTGACATAAACATCTTGCAAAGCTCCTAGCCCTTCGTTTGGAGTCCCACATGTCAAAAACTGTTTGGTATTTTTTAGAGAACCCCTCTCAGTCTCTCCCTCCAATCTATCTATGCGAGTAGTATGGAAGTTTATCAGGCTTTAAATTAATGGTCAAAGTCCGCACTACTACATTTAATGATTCTGCCTGCAACTCAACCATCTCTGCCGACATCTCAATTGTTAAGCAGTTTAAGTTTAGGCTTTGAGGTTTTCCCCTGCTTAAACCAGATCATTAATCATAACTATTCAGTTGCTCTGAACAGTGTTTAAGGATGGAAAATTGAATGGGTCCTCCCGATGCTCATATCTCAGTGGTTAAAATGAATGTTTTACCCAGGTCAATTTTGTGAGCTCTATGCTGCCTCTCCCCTACTGCGGCTATTGGTTAATTACAATCAGCAGTATTCAAATGTATCTGGAAAGGAGAGCGGCGTACTTAATGTCCACTTTACAAGGAGGGGAGAGGATGGTGGCCTTTCAGTTCCCAACTTAACATTTTTTTCTGGTCCTGGTGTTAAGACCCCTTCTCACTTGGTTAAACCGAGTGTGTCTATTTGCTGGCGTCCCTTAAAAGTGCTCTGACAGCCTTGAACTCCTGACGTTCTCTTTGCCAATACTTCGAACAGACGTGCCAGCGCGCTTTGCCCCATTTTTCTCCATCTTATCAAAACTTGGAGATTAGCTGAACATACTGCCATATAGCTTGTAACTGGCACACTTTTCCCCTTATTCATTAATACAGCACTCCTGATTGGCGGAGGCCGATAACAGCTCCACGTGGGAACAAAGGGGAGTTCATTGTCTAAAGACATTTTTGGTGAGGTTGATTAATGTAACTGTGTCACTGTCAATGTTTTGATTATGAATGACTTGTCAGCCTTCCAGCTCTCTAAAGCTCAAAAATTTGCTCTGTTTGCTGGACTTACAGCTGCTAAGAGGATGACTGCAACCACTTGGAAGCCACCCATGACTTATCTGTTTGTTCATTGATCCTTTCTTTTTCGGATGCACGTACATGGAACTTTCGACGCTCGTGTGGGTGGAGCCCCGGGGAAAGACTTTGGCGACTTGGCACAGCATTGCTGAGTCCTTGAAGGCAGTGCTTTAGCCTTTTCTTTTGTTTGCGTGTGTGATTGGTCCCTTGTCTTGTGTCTGTCTGTGTGTGCGTCTGTCTCTGCATATGTTGTTTGTCTCTCTCCCTCCGTTATTTTTTTAACACAAGCATTCAGACAAACAAAAAAACAAATCATCTATGGGCAAATTAAAGTTATCCAATCAAATTTATTACCATTATTAATTACAAAATAGCTTAAATAAGAGACTTTATCCACATTAATCATTTGGTAGGAAAATAGAATGTTTAAAATATATGTAACCTAAAGAGAACTTTCCTATCCACAAAAAAGAAAGGTTTTTGAATGCTGAAATGTCCGTTTTTTTTGGTAGACACAGAATATTGCTAACATAGCTGCTGTCTCGCCATGTGTTAATGATAGTGGAGGGTGCTAGCTGGCTGGGGGCTGACTGTGGATGTGTCCTAATGTGCTAATGTCAGCTCTCATTGTTACTGAAGTCTTACGCGCTGGGAGAGTGAGCAGACAGATGGGTGTGCTAGCTAGCTAGATTACAATTAGTAGATCCTCTATCTATATAATTAACGTTACTGATGAGTTGTGGTTTAGCCCAGAGTTTTTAACCGTGGTCAAAACAATCATACTAAAAATAACTGAGCGTGTTCAACGATGTCGTTCTAACGTTATAGACCAAGCACATTAGCATTAGCTACTTGCTTGTCAATAGGGATGATCCAAGTACAAGTATATACGAGTATACGAGTCAATATCCGTTGCTTGGATTGTACAACTCCTCAACTGGCCGTGCAGTGTTCGTGATAGTCACAGCGCCCCCCCCGCCTACAACACGCTCGGCTCTATCACCACACACCACCACACACACACCACACAGAACAATCTCTCTCTCTCTCTCTCCCTCCCTCTCTTCCCGTCAGTCATCGGGTCTGCGGATCGTTCTGTTAACGTTTGGGTTTCTTCAGCCCAGGTTTGTTTTTAACTTCGGTTTGTAGTACTCACACGTAACCAGTAGATTTCTGGTGAACGTGGGTTTCAGACATGCAGCTTGTTTAAATGCAACTCCCGTTGCGTCTCTGCCATCGGAGATTTTTTTTTTTAACTGTCAGCTGCCTGTTGTTGTGTACGACCCCTGCTCACTCCACACACTCAGGACACGGAGAAGTGAACATCTCTCTTCTCAGGTCTGCGGGGCTTTTCTGTTAACATTTAGGGTTTCTTCAAGCTTCAGTTTTGTTTATACTTCGTTCAAACTAGTACCTAGTAACCAGAATTCTGGTAACCGTGGGGTTTGTTCAGACATGGTGTTGGTAGAATGGGACTCGCGTTGCATCTCTGCCGTCAAAGTTTTTTTTTTTTTTTTTTTTTTTTAAACTGCCTGCTGGCTCTAACCAGTTTTTTTGAGTGTCTGAAACTTTCTGCTGTGTTTTAAAAAAAAAAAAAGTTGCTGTATAAATAAATAATATTACAAATTAAGATACACACACAAACACATTCCAACCCCCCGCCCCCCTGTCTCTCTCCTGTCTCTCGTTGTTTCTCTCTCTCTCTCTCTCTCTTTGTACCTCTTACTCACTGATAGACCCACCCACTCACACATACCTGTGAAAATAAAAAAGAACCCCCCCCAAAAAAATGATTAAGAGTTAAAAAAGGAAGTTATATTATTGAGTATGAAACCTCTTGTTCATTACAATTACTTAATATTGCAACCACATGTTGTATTTATGATGCAAAGCTTTTTATATCTGTAGGCCTATATAGTTCGTTTGTTACCATGACAACACCACTGATCTGAAGCTCAAGCTGATGCTGTCACGGAAATAGTTTTCTAATCACAATAAATATAACAATTTTCTGATCAACCCATATCAATTGCACGCTTAAAATAACATACTGGTAAAGCCCCCCCCATTTCAGACACCACCCCTTCCGGGTTGAACTGACCTTCCGGGTTAGGCCCCGCCCAGTCCGAGTACGGATACGGATACAGATATTCTGTGGTAACAGATAAGATACAGATACAGATAATGCTGTACCGCTTCCCTACTTGTCACCAGCACCTTACAGTAGGCACTAAAGCACTTTGTGCTCTTCGGTCCCCCTAGGTTGAAGTGAAATTTGTCTTTAATGTTACCATTACCCTTACATGTCTCATTCGACAGAAACCTTCTGGAAACATATTTTAAAGTACAAAGAATCTTTGGTGTTGATCGATCAACATGAATTCTCAATATCAATAAACAACGTCTCTGTTGTATTACTGTTGTTGCGTAGTGGATTTAATCAATGACAAAACATGCCATGTGGCAGAAGAAATGTATCACGTTAGCTGAGTATAACTCTCCCTCTCTCTTGGTTGGCTGCTAACTATAGTTAAACCAGTTAAACGCTAATGTCTTTTTAATCCTAGTGTAACTAATAGCAAACAAGTTAAAACAAATAATGTCTTGATATTTCTTTTGTTAACTATAGTTAAACCAGTCAAAACAGCTAGGCCCTATTTTAACAATCTAGCGCAGGCTAAAGGGCCCAGGTGCAGAG
>NC_045750.1:20629535-20629629 GCF_008692095.1 Etheostoma spectabile | reverse complement strand
TTCTGCTCATGTTTACAACTTTGTGCACATTTAAAATATAACTCCTCCCATCTCTGTTTTCCAAGATTTGGAGAGTTGTAATATAGTCTGCTGT
>NC_045750.1:20625615-20629525 GCF_008692095.1 Etheostoma spectabile | reverse complement strand
GCTCCGCTGATATGGTGGATCTCATTCAGACAGTCTGAAAGACACAAAGGCCCATTTGGGTCTCTGGTCTCTGACAAACTTTAGAGGCGGCTGTCACTGCTCATTATTTGAGGTCTACGCACAGATGCAACGCGTCACTGCCCAAAGCAGAGCAAGTCCACTAAAATGAACTGAAGTTGCTACACTACCAGCTCCTGGCTGCTCACCTATTTTACAGAGAGAGTGGTCACGAGCGAGGAGCGGTTTGTGATACTCAGGCACATACCTGAAGCGGGGAAATGCACCTGGGATGGCTCGTGAAAAAAATGTTTCAGTTTGCAACAATTCGAAAATTCCACAGACAGGGAGCGCTCTAAACCCCCTCACAGTCTCTGAAAGGTACGATACGAGTCGCTCAACAGTGATCTATAGATAAACTCATCTTTCAGAATTTGACCGACCGGGGTTGACACTTCAGCGTGAGAAATCGGGGTGTGGCGTGTGAAACCAGTCAAATGCGTGTGTCTCACGGCCAATGCGTGGAGTTGGCAGCCCTGAGGCAGGTGATCTACAAGCTGCGCGGAGATTCCGCTCGTCATTCAGGGCCAGAAATTTACTTCTCCCGGATTTCAGCAACTACACCGATCAAGAGGCGGCAAGCCTTCAATAAACCAAGAATTCAGCGCGAGTCAAGGGTCTGGATTTTTGGTTTATCCGGCAACATAAAGACAAGAGACGGCCCCCAGTACAGAGCATTTACCTTGCCGGAGATGCTGAGACCACATACCGTTCAAAAGTTTGGGGTCACATTGAAATGTCCTTATTTTTGAAGGAAAGCACTGTACTTTCAATGAAGATAACTTTAAAACTAGTCTTAACTTTGAAAAAATACACTCTATACATTGCTAATGTGGAATGACTATAGCTGCAAATGGTTTTGGTGCAATATCTACATAGTGTATAGAGCCATTTCCAAACTATCACTCCAGTGTTCTAATGGTACAATGTGTTTGCTCAGTGGTAGAGCGGTTGCCTGTCAATCGGAAGGTTGGTGGTTGATCCCCGCCCCGCAGTCATTGTCGAAGTGTCCTTGGGCAAGACACTGAACCAGATTGCCCCGGTGTGCGCATCGGAGTGTGAATGTGTGTGAATGTTTATCTGATGAGCAGGTGGCACTTGTACGGCAGCCCCCGCACAGTGTATGAATGTGTGTGAATGGTGAATGTTTCCTGTAGATGTAAAAGCACTTTGAGCAGGTTAAGACTGAAAAGCGCTATATAAATACAGCACATTACATTTACTCATGGGTCAGAAGGCTAATTGATGATTAAAAAACCCTTGTGCAATCATGTTCACACATCTGTAAACAGTTTAGGTCGTTACAGAAGCTACAAAAGACCTTCCTTTGAGCAGATTCTGATTCAGAGTTTCTGGAGCACACATTTGGGGGTCAATTAAACGCTCAAAATGGCCAGAAAAAGAGAACTTTCATCTGAAAAACCGACAGTCTATTCTTGTCTTAGAAATGAAGGTATTCCATGCGAGACATTGCTAAGAAATTGAAGATTTCCTACAACGGTGTGTACTACTTCCTTCAGAGGACAGCACAAACAGGCTCTAACCAGAGTAGAAAAAGAAGTGGGAGGCCGCGTTGCACAACTGAGCAAGAAGATAAGTACATGAGTCTCTAGTTTGCGAAACAGAGTGGCAAAGAAAAAGCCAATCTGAGACTGGCCAATAAAAGAAAAAGATTAAGATGGGCAAAAGAAACAAGACTTGGACAGAGGAAGACTGGAAAAAAGTGTTGTGGACGGATGAATCCAAGTTTGAGGTGTTTGGATCACAAAGAAGAACGTTTTTGAGATGCAGAAACAATGAAAAGATGCTGGAGAGAATGCCTGACGCATCTGTAAGCATGGTGGAGGTAATATGATGGTCTGGGGTTGCTTTGGTGCTGGTAAGGTGGGGATTCTACAGGGTAAAAGGGATTTGAATAAGGAAGGCTATCACTCCATTTTCCAACGCCATGCCCTACCAGTGGACAGCGCTTGATTGGAGCCAATTTCATCTACAACAGGACAATGACCCTAAACACACCTCCAAATTGTGCAAGAACTATTAGAGCAGAATCAGGCAGCTGGTTTTCTATCGGTAATGGAGTGGCCAGCACAGTCACCAGATCTGAACCCCATGAGCTGTTGTGGGAGCAGCTTGACCGTATGGTACGGAAGAAGTGCCCATCCAACCAATCCAACTTGTGGGAGCTGCTTCGGAAGCGTGGGGTGCAATTTCTCCAGATTACTCAACAAATTAACAGCAGAATGCCAAAGGTCTGCAATGCTGTAATTGCTGCAAATGGAGGATTCTTTGCAAAAGCAAAGTTGATGTAAAAAAAAATGTATTTCAAATCAAATCATTTTCTAACCTTGTCAATGTCATGACTCTATTTTCTATTCATTCACAATGTATGGTGGTGAATAAGTGGACTTTTCAGGAAAACACAAAATTGTTGGGTGACCCCAAATTTTGAAAGGTAGTGTATAGAACCGGGCTGCGCCCACCCTCCTCCTGCTACTGCGCGGGGGAGCCGACGCTTCAGATCCCGTCACGGAGGGCGCCGTGGGGAGGATGGGACTGAAACAACGTGCTGATGAAACACGGATCGTTGCTTGTCTTGTTCTCTTAACTAATGTGTCCTGATTTTTTGTTGCACTGTGTGCTTGATATGATTACAGAGACTGTGTTCTGAATGCTATGTAACCTAGTTAATATAGTCGACTCTCCACAGGTTTGCTGGGACACTGCTAGGCTAGAGTTTGCTTTCCAAGGTGTTTTGTTCTTCTTGTTCTGTTGACGGAAAATATGTTTATTCTGATGTTAATTTAGTATTACAATTGTTAGTCAAGATGGAAATAAATGAAATTCTAAAACCGAAATCTGAAATCTCATCCATAGAGCATAACAGTGCTATTACTTTCAGGGCTCTAGACCTCACCTTCTCGCTATGAGATCAAGATCCAGGGCTTTGATGGGATTACCCCTGAATTTTATGCAACTTTTGGAATAAGTTGGTCCCTTTCCTCTTGACATAATTAATCTCTATTGAAAAAGGTGAATTCTCAAGGGATGTTAACACACATTTCCTTACTCCTGAAAAAGGATGAGGATCCTACAGAGTTTTCTAGCTATTGGCTCTGAGCCTGTTAACGCTGACATAAACATCTTGCAAAGCTCTAGCCTTCGTTTGGAGTCCCAATGTCAAAAAATGTTTGGTATTTTTTAGAGAAACCCTCTCAGTCTCTCCCTCCAATCTATCATTATGCGAGTAGTATGGAAGTTTATCAGGCTTTAAAATTAAGGTCAAAGTCCGCATACTACATTTAAATGATTCTGCCTGCAACTCAACCATCTCTGCCGACATCTCAATTGTTAAGCAGTTTAAATGTTTAGGCTTGAGGTTTTCCCTGCTTAAAACAGATCATAATCATAACTATTCAGTTGCTCTGAACAGTGTTTAAGGATATGGAAAATTGAATGGGTCCCGATGCTCATATCTCAGTGGTTAAAATGAATGTTTTACCCAGGGTCAATTTTGTGAGCTCTATGCTGCCTTCTCCCTACTGCTGGCTATTGGTGTAAATTACAATCAGCAGTATCAAATGTATCTGGAAAGGAGAGCGGCCGTAACTTAAAAGTCCACTTTAAAGAGGAGGGGAGAGGATGGTGGCTTTCAGTTCCCAACTTTAAACATTTTTTCTGGTCCTTGTGTTAAGACCCCTTCTCACTTGGTAAACCAGATGTGTCTATTGCTGGCGTCCCTTAAAAGTGCTCTGACGAGCCTTGAACACTCCATGACGTTCTCTTTGCCAATACTTCGAACAGACAGTGCCAGCTGCGTTGCCCCATTTTCTCTATCTTATCAAAACTGGGA
>NC_045750.1:20625357-20625590 GCF_008692095.1 Etheostoma spectabile | reverse complement strand
ACCTGAAGCCGGGGAAATGCACCTGGGATGGCTCGTGAAAAAAATGTTTTCAGTTTGCAACAATTCGAAAATTCCACAGACAGGGAGCGCTCTTAAACCCCCTCACAGTCTCTGAAAGCTAGTCGATCACGAGTCGCTCAACAGATAGATCTATAGATAAACTCATCTTTCAGAAATTTGACCGACCGGGGTTGACACTTCAGCGTGAGAAATCGGGGGTGTGGCGTGTGAAA
>NC_045750.1:20621885-20625347 GCF_008692095.1 Etheostoma spectabile | reverse complement strand
GCGTGTGTCTCACGGCCAATGCGTGAGAGTTGGCAGCCCTGAGGCAGGTGATCCTACAAGCTGCGCGGAGATCTCCGCTCGTCATTCAGGGCCAGAAAATTTACTTCTCCCCGGATTTCAGCAACTACACGATCAAGAGGCGGCAAGCCTTCAATCAAACCAAGAATTCAGCGCGAGTCAAGGGTCTGGATTTTTTCCTGGTTTATCCGGCAACATTAAAGACCAGAGACGGCCCCCAGTACAGAGCATTTACCTCTGCCGGAGATGCTGAGACCTACACTACCGTTCAAAAGTTTGGGGTCACATTGAAATGTCCTTATTTTTGAAGGAAAAGCACTGTACTCTTCAATGAAGATAACTTTAAACTAGTCTTAACTTTGAAAAAATACACTCTATACATTGCTAATGTGGTAAATGACTATTCTAGCTGCAAATGGTTTTTGGTGCAATATCTACATAGGTGTATAGAGGCCCATTTCCAGCAACTATCACTCCAGTGTTCTAATGGTACAATGTGTTTGCTCAGTGGTAGAGCGGTTGCCTGTCAATCGGAAGGTTGGTGGTTGATCCCCGCCCCGCAGTCATTGTCGAAGTGTCCTTGGGCAAGACACTGAACCAGATTGCCCCGGTGCTGCGCATCGGAGTGTGAATGTGTGTGAATGTTTATCTGATGAGCAGGTGGCACTTGTACGGCAGCCCCCGCACAGTGTATGAATGTGTGTGAATGGTGAATGTTTCCTGTAGATGTAAAAGCACTTTGAGCAGTGGTTAAGACTGAAAAGCGCTATATAAATACAGCACATTACATTTACTCATGGCTCAGAAGGCTAATTGATGATTAAAAAACCCTTGTGCAATCATGTTCACACATCTGTAAACAGTTTAGGTCGTTACAGAAGCTACAAAACGACCTTCCTTTGAGCAGATTCTGATTCAGAGTTTCTGGAGCACACATTTGGGGGTCAATTAAACGCTCAAAATGGCCAGAAAAAGAGAACTTTCATCTGAAAAACCGACAGTCTATTCTTGTCTTAGAAATGAAGGTATTCCATGCGAGACATTGCTAAGAAATTGAAGATTTCCTACAACGGTGTGTACTACTTCCTTCAGAGGACAGCACAAACAGGCTCTAACCAGAGTAGAAAAAGAAGTGGGAGGCCGCGTTGCACAACTGAGCAAGAAGATAAGTACATGAGTCTCTAGTTTGCGAAACAGAGTGGCAAAGAAAAAGCCAATCTGAGACTGGCCAATAAAAGAAAAAGATTAAGATGGGCAAAAAGAAACAAGACTTGGACAGAGGAAGACTGGAAAAAAGTGTTGTGGACGGATGAATCCAAGTTTGAGGTGTTTGGATCACAAAGAAGAACGTTTTTGAGATGCAGAAACAATGAAAAGATGCTGGAGAGAATGCCTGACGCCATCTGTAAGCATGGTGGAGGTAATATGATGGTCTGGGGTTGCTTTGGTGCTGGTAAGGTGGGGATTCTACAGGGTAAAAGGGATTTGAATAAGGAAGGCTATCACTCCATTTTCCAACGCCATGCCCTACCAGTGGACAGCGCTTGATTGGAGCCAATTTCATCTACAACAGGACAATGACCCTAAACACACCTCCAAATTGTGCAAGAACTATTAGAGCAGAATCAGGCAGCTGGTATTTCTATCGGTAATGGAGTGGCCAGCACAGTCACCAGATCTGAACCCCATTGAGCTGTTGTGGGAGCAGCTTGACCGTATGGTACGGAAGAAGTGCCCATCCAACCATCCAACTTGTGGGAGCTGCTTCGGAAGCGTGGGGTGCAATTTCTCCAGATTACTCAACACAATTAACAGCAGAATGCCAAAGGTCTGCAATGCTGTAATTGCTGCAAATGGAGGATTCTTTGCAAAAGCAAAGGTTGATGTAAAAAAAAATGTATTTCAAATCACAAATCATTTTCTAACCTTGTCAATGTCATGACTCTATTTTCTATTCATTCACAATGTATGGTGGTGAATAAGTTGGACTTTTCAGGAAAACACAAAATTGTTGGGTGACCCCAAAATTTTGAAAGGTAGTGTATAGAACCGGGCTGCGCCCACCCTCCTCCTGCTACTGCGGCGGGGGAGCCGACGCTTCAGATCCCGTCACGGAGGGCGCCGTGGAGGAGGATGGGACTGAAACAACGCGCTGATGAAACACGGATCGTTGCTTGTCTTGTTCTCTTAACTAATGTGTCCTGATTTTTTGTTGCACTGTGTGCTTGATATGATTACAGAGACTGTGTTCTGAATGCTATGTCAACCTAGTTAATATAGTCGACTCTCTCACAGGTTTGCTGGGACACTGCTAGGCTAGAGTTTGCTTTCCAAGGTGTTTTGTTCTTCTTGTTCTGTTGACGGAAAATATGTTTATTCTGATGTTAATTTAGTATTACATTGTTAGTCAAGATGGAAATAAATGAAATTCTAAAACCGAAATCTGAAATCTCATCCATAGAGCATAACAGTGCTATTACTTTCAGGGCTCTAGACCTCACCTTCTCGCTATGAGATCAAGATCCAGGGCTTTGATGGGATTACCCCTGAATTTTATGCAACTTTTTGGAATAAGTTGGTCCCTTTCCTCTTGACATAATTAATCTCTATTGAAAAAGGTGAATTCTCAAGGGATGTTAACACACATTTCCTTACTCCTGAAAAAGGATGAGGATCCTACAGAGTTTTCTAGCTATTGGCTCTGAGCCTGTTAACGCTGACATAAACATCTTGCAAAGCTCTAGCCTTCGTTTGGAGTCCCACATGTCAAAAAATGTTTGGTATTTTTTAGAGAAACCCTCTCAGTCTCTCCCTCCAATCTATCATTATGCGAGTAGTATGGAAGTTTATCAGGCTTTAAAATTAAGGTCAAAGTCCGCATACTACATTTAAATGATTCTGCCTGCAACTCAACCATCTCTGCCGACATCTCAATTGTTAAGCAGTTTAAATGTTTAGGCTTGAGGTTTTCCCTGCTTAAAACAGATCATTAATCATAACTATTCAGTTGCTCTGAACAGTGTTTAAGGATATGGAAAATTGAATGGGTCCCGATGCTCATATCTCAGTGGTTAAAATGAATGTTTACCCAGGGTCAATTTTGTGAGCTCTATGCTGCCTTCTCCCTACTGCTGGCTATTGGTGTAAATTACAATCAGCAGTATCAAATGTATCTGGAAAGGAGAGCGGCCGTAACTTAAAATGTCCACTTTAAAGAGGAGGGGAGAGGATGGTGGCTTTCAGTTCCCAACTTTAAACATTTTTTTCTGGTCCTTGTGTTAAGACCCCTTCTCACTTGGTTAAACCAGATGTGTCTATTGCTGGCGTCCCTTAAAAGTGCTCTGACAGAGCCTTGAACACTCCATGACGTTCTCTTTGCCAATACTTCGAACAGACAGTGCCAGCTGCGTTGCCCCATTTTCTCTCATCTTATCAAAACTGGGA
>NC_045750.1:20621740-20621860 GCF_008692095.1 Etheostoma spectabile | reverse complement strand
TGGGAGGCCGCGTTGCACAACTGAGCAAGAAGATAAGTACATTAGAGTCTCTAGTTTGCGAAACAGAGTGGCAAAGAAAAAGCCATATCTGAGACTGGCCAATAAAAGAAAAAGATTAAG
>NC_045750.1:20617070-20621568 GCF_008692095.1 Etheostoma spectabile | reverse complement strand
ATGGTGGAGGTAATATGATGGTCTGGGGTTGCTTTGGTGCTGGTAAGGTGGGAGATTTCTACAGGGTAAAAGGGATTCTGAATAAGGAAGGCTATCACTCCATTTTCCAACGCCATGCCCGACCCATGACAGCCGTCGGAAGCCAATTCATCCTACAACAAGGACAATGACCCTAAACACACCTCCAAATTGTGCCAGAACTATTTAGAGCAGAACAGCAGCGGTATTCATCGGTATCGAGTGAGAGTGGCCAGCCAGTCCCAGATCTGAACCCCATTGAGCTGTTGTGGAGCATCCTGACGTATGGTACGGAAGAAGTGCCCATCCAACCAATCCAACTTGTGGGCTGCTTTGGAACGTGGGGTGCAATTTCTCCTCAGATTACCTCAACAAATAACAGCTAGAATGCCAAAGGTCTGCAATGCTGTAATTGCTGCAAATGGAGGATTCTTTGACAAAGCAAAGTTTGATTAAAAAAAATCTATTTCATACAAATCATTATTTTAACCTTGTCAATGTCATGACTCTATTTTCTATTCATTTCACAATGTATGGTGGTGAATAAGTGTGACTTTTCAGGAAAACACAAAATTGTTTGGGTGACCCCAAACTTTTGAACGGTAGTGTATATGAACCGGGCTGCGCCCCACCCTCCTCCTGCTACTGCGGCGGGGAGAGCCGACGCTTCAGATCCCGTCACGGAGGGCGCCGTGGAGGAGGATCGGGACTGAAACAACTGCCTGATGAACACGGATCGTTGCTTTGTCTTGTTCTCTTAACTAATGTGTCCTGATTTTTTGTTGCACTGTTGCTTGATATGATTACAGAGACTGTGTTTCTGAATGCTATGTCAACCTAGCTTAATATAGTCGACTCTCCACAGGTTTGCTGGGACACTGCTAGGCTAGAGTTTGCTTTCCAAGGTGTTTTGTTCTTCTTGTTTCTGTTGACGGAAAATATGTTTATTCTGATGTTAATTTAGTATTACAATTGTTAGTCAAGATGGAAATAAATGAAATTCTAAAACCGAAATCTGAAATCTCATCCATAGAGCATAACAGTGCTATTACTTTCAGGGCTCTAGACCTCACCTTCTCGCTATGAGATCAAGATCCAGGGCTTTGATGGGATTACCCCTGAATTTTATGCAACTTTTTGGAAATAGTTGGTCCCTTTCCTTCTTGACATAATTAACTTCTCTATTGAAAAAGGTGAATTCTCAAGGGATGTTAACACACATTTCCTTACTCCTGAAAAAGGATGAGGATCCTACAGAGTTTTCTAGCTATTGGCCTCTGAGCCTGCTTAACGCTGACATAAACATCTTTGCAAAGCTCCTAGCCCTTCGTTTGGAGTCCCACATGTCAAAAACTGTTTTGGTATTTTTTAGAGAACCCCTCTCAGTCTCTCCCTCCAATCTATCATTATGCGAGTAGTATGGAAGTTTATCAGGCTTTAAAATTAAATGGTCAAAGTCCGCACTACTACATTTAAATGATTCTGCCTGCAACTCAACCATCTCTGCCGACATCTCAATTGTTAAGCAGTTTAAATGTTTAGGCTTTGAGGTTTTCCCCTGCTTAAACCAGATCATTAATCATAACTATTCAGTTGCTCTGAACAGTGTTTAAGGATATGGAAAATTGAATGGGTCTCCCGATGCTCATATCTCAGTGGTTAAAATGAATGTTTTACCCAGGGTCAATTTTGTGAGCTCTATGCTGCCTCTCTCCCCTACTGCTGGCTATTGGTGTAAATTACAATCAGCAGTATTCAAATGTATCTGGAAAGGCGAGCGGCCGTAACTTAAAATGTCCACTTTACAGAGGAGGAGAGAGGATGGTGGCCTTTCAGTTCCCAACTTTAAACATTTTTTCTGGTCCTTTGTGTTAAGACCCCTTCTCACTTGGTTAAACCGAGATGTGTCTATTTGCTGGCGTCCCTTAAAAGTGCTCTGACAGAGCCTTGAACACTCCATGACGTTCTCTTTGCCAATACTTCGAACAGACAGTGCCAGCTGCGCTTTGGCCCCATTTTCTCTCATCTTATCAAAACTTGGAGATTAGCTGAAACATACTGCCATATAGCTTGTAACTGGCACACTTTTTCCCCATTATTCATTAATACAGCACTCCTGATTGGCGGGAGGCCGATAACAGCTCCACAGTGGGAACAAAGGGGAGTTCATTGTCTAAAAACATTTTTGGTGAGGTTGATTAATGTAACTGTGTCACTGTCAATGTTTTGATTATGAATGACTTGTCAGCCTTCCAGCTCTCTAAAGCTCAAAAATTTGCTCTGTTTGCTGGACTTACAGCTGCTAAGAGGATGACTGCAACCACTTGGAAGCCACCTCATGACTTATCTGTTTGTTCATTGATCCTTTCTTTTTCGGATGTCACGTACATGGAACTTTCGACGGCTCGTGTGGGTGGAGCCCCGGGGAAGACTTTGGCGACTTGGCACAGCATTGCTGAGTCCTTGAAGGCAGTGCTTTAGCCTTTTCTTTTGTTTGCGTGTGTGATTGGTCCCTTGTCTTGTGTCTGTCTGTGTGTGCGTCTGTCTCTGCATATGTTGTTTTGTCTCTCTCCCTCCGTTATTTTTTTAACACAAGCATTCAGACAAACAAAAAAACAAAATCATCTATGGGCAAATTAAAGTTTATCCAATCAAAAAATTTAATTAACATTAATTAATTACAAAATAGCTTAAATAAAGAGACTTATCACATCATTTAATCATTTGGTAGGAAAATAGGAAATGTTTAAAATATATGTAACCTAAAAGAGAAACATTTTCCTATCCACAAAAAAGAAAGGTTTTTGAATGCTGAAATGTCCGTTTTTTTTGGTAGACACAGAAGATATTGCATAACATAGCTGCTGTCTCGCCATGTGTGTAATGATAGTGGAGGGTTGCTAGCTGACTGTGGATGTGTCCTAATGTGGGCTAATGTCAGCTCTCATTGTTACTGAAGTCTTACAGCGCTGGGAGAGTGAGGCAGACAGATGGGTGTGCTAGCTAGCTAGATTACCATTAGTATAGTCCTCTATCTATATAATTAACGTTACTGATGAATTTGTGGGTTAGCCCAGAGTTGTTAACCGTGGTCAAAACAATCATACTAAAAATAACTGAGCGTGTTCAACGATGTCGTAATCTAACGTTATAGACCAAGCACATTAGCATTAGCTACTTGCTTGTCAATAGGGATGATCCAAGTACAAGTATTATACGAGTAATACGAGTCAATATCCGTGCTTGGATTGAATACAACTCCTCAACTGGCCGTGCAGTGTTCTGTGATAGTCACAGCGCCCCCCCCGCCTACAAACACGCTCGGCTCTATCACACACACACACACACACAGAACAATCTCTCTCTCTCTCTCTCCCTCCCTCTCTTCCCGTCAGTCAATCGGGTCTGCGGATCTGTTCTGTTAACGTTTAGGGTTTCTTCAGCCTCAGGTTTGTTTTTAACTTCGGTTTGTAGTACTTACACAGTAACCAGTAGATTTCTGGTGAACGTGGGTTTCAGACATGCAGCTTGGTTTAAATGCAACTCCCGTTGCGTCTCTGCCATCGGAGATTTTTTTTTTTAACTGTCAGCTGCCTGTTGTTGTGTACGACCCCTGCTCACTCACACACACTCAGGACACGGAGAAGTGAACATCTCTTTCTCAGGTCTGCGGGGCTTTTCTGTAACATTTAGGGTTTCTTCAAGCTTCAGGTTTGTTTTATACTTCGGTTCAAACTAGTACCTAGTAACCAGGAAACTTCTGGTAACCGTGGGGTTTTTTCAGACATGGTGTTGGTAGAATGGGACTCGCGTTGCATCTCTGCCGTCAAAGTTTTTTTTTTTTTTTTTTTTTAAACTGCCTGGCTCTAACCAGTTTTTTTGGTGGTGAAACTTTCTTGCTGTGTTTTATAAAAAAAAAAGTTGCGGTTATAAATAATAATATTACAAATTAAGATACAACCACAAACACATTCCAACCCCCCGCCCCCCTGTCTCTCTCTCTGTCTCTCTGTTTGTTTCTCTCCTCTCTCTCTCTCTCTGTACCTCTTACTCACTGATAGACACACACACTCACACATACCTGTGAAAAAAAAAAAAGAACCCCCCCCCAAAAAATGATTAAGAGTTAAAAAAAGGAAGTATTATTATGGTATGAAAACTCTTGTTCATTACAATTTACTTAATAATGCAACCACATTGTTGTATTATTGATGCAAACTTGTATACTAGTAGGCCTATATAGTTCGTTTGTTACCATGACAACACCACTGATCTGAAGCTCAATCTGATGCTGTCCGGAAATAGTTTTCTAATCAGCAATAAATATAACAATTTCTGATCAACCCATATCAATTGCACGCTTAAAATAACATACTGGTTAAAGCCCCGCCCATTTCAAGACAACCAGACCCACTTCCGGGTTGAACTGACCACTTCCGGGTTAGGCCCCGCCCAGTCCGAGTACGGATACGGATACAGA
>NC_045750.1:20584024-20617060 GCF_008692095.1 Etheostoma spectabile | reverse complement strand
GGTAAACAGATACAGATACAGATACAGATAATGCTGTACTCGCTCATCCCTACTTGTCAACCAGCACCTTTACAGTAGGCACTAAAGCACTTTTGCTCTTCGGTCCCCCTACAGGTTGAAGTGAAATTGTCTTTTAATGTTACCATTACCCTTACATGTCTCATTCGAACAGAAACCATTCTGGAAACATTATTTTAAAGTACAAAAGAATCTTTGGTGTTGGATCGATCAACATTGAATTCCATCAATATCAATAAACAACGTCTCTGTTGTATTACTGTGTTGCGTAGTTGGATTTAATCAATGACAAAACAATGCCATGTGGCAGAAGAAATGTATCACGTTAGCTGAGTATAACTCTCCCTCTCTCTTGGTTGGTCTGCTAACTAATAGTTAAACCAGTTAAAACAGCTAATGTCTTTATTAATCCTATGTTAACTAATAGCTAAACAAGTTAAAACAAATAATGTCTTGATATTTCTTTTGTTAACTTATAGTTAAACCAGTCAAAACAGCTAGGGCCCTATTTTAACAATCTAAGCGCACGGCGTAAAGGGCCCAGGTGCAGGTGCATTTAGGGTGTGTCCAAATCCAATTTTTCTAGTTTGACGGCAGAGAAAGGATCCGTGTGCTGGCCACATAGTTCAAAATGGTTGTATTTAGTGTCTTCATTAATTCATAGGTGTGTTTTGGGCGTAACATGCAATAAACCAGTCAGAATGTCATCTCCTATTCTCTTTAAAAGCCAGGCGCATTTGTACCTTGGCGCGTTGCTATTATGATGGCGAATTTGCACCGTGATATTTTTTATTTCTATCTTTTGCATGTGTGTGCTGCTGCGCTTCCCTCTGTGTGTGTAACAACAATAGTGTGCCTCTGTGCACAAGCCTAGGCGTATTTTACTAATGCGCTGTTAAAATAACAATGCAATGCTGCGTTACTGACCAGGTTTTTGTTGGTAAATGGCGTAATGGCGTGGGGTGGCTTTGGCTCAGTGGTAGAGCGGTAACTGCCAAACGGGAGGTTGGGGGTTTGATCCCTGGCCCATGTCGAAGTTTTCTTGGGCAAGACACTGAACCCCGAGTTGCCCCCAATGCTGCGCCATTGGAGTGAAAATGTGTGTGAGTGTTTATCTGATGAGCAGGTGGCACCTTGCACGGCAGCCTCGGCCACAGTGTATGAATACGTGTGAATGGTGAATGGATCCTGTACTATGTAAAAGTGCTTTCAGTAGTCATTAAGACTAGAAAAGCGCTATGTAAGAACAGTCCATTTACATCCCTTTCTGCTCCCACAAGATACGCCAATAATTTACTTATAAACACACCTCCCTCTATGACCAGCACACCTATTGAAAGATGGGAGCAGGTGCATTTGCTATTTAAACGACGTGGCCAAAGGATGGGAAATTAATAACAGCGTCGGCTTAAACTAGCAAAGACACTTGCGTCAGTTCCCACATTTTCTTTAAAATATGTAATGCTTTACAGTAATACTTTCAAAATGACCAAAAAGGGGCGACATAAAAAGAGCACTTCAGTTCCATATGTCTAACATAGTTCACCTTGAAATGGAGATTGTTAGATCTGTGCAAAGACAAACGTAATGAAATGTAATGACCGCTTTACACTTTACACTGAAGCTTCTGACCACAGAACATACTGCATCAATGTGTCGCCTCATGCCACTGCATATCATACTTTGACAAATCATAGAAATGACCTTGTTTCAGAAATTGCAGTGCTTTAGAAAGTAGGTACAATATGCTTTTCTATCTCTCTACATGCCATGAACTGCTTTTTTCATGTGGTGATGAGTTTGTTTTTCAGTCTTTCACGGGTAAATGCAACAAAAACAGTCAAAATGTTTACACTCTGGCAAAACCGTCCTTCATGTACATTGCTTGTTTTGAGTCAATATTACATTTCAAACATTCGAGTTGTTAAGGTGAAAAGAAAGTTGAGACAGAGCAAATGTGCATTATTGATTGAGTTCAAGTGTGGACTTACTGCAGCAGAACGTACCTGCAAATCCACAATAGAAATAAATTGTGATCTGACCACAAGCAAACTGATTGTCAAGTTGGTAGTTTCATCTATAGCGATACATACCCACTGATGCAAAGCATAGCTTAGCAAAGGTACATTATGTGAAAATAAGGGAGAGAAATATTAATAACCCAAAGGAGACTGTGAGAGCTAGAGGGAGAATACAGAAGCTGAAAAAGAGAGAATTTCACAGGGAGGAAGAATTAACAAGAGAGAGACGAAGACAGAGAAAGAGAGACAATATAGAATGTCCCTTGCACGCAACAGCCAACTATTGACTTCAGCAGTGAAAAAAACTTAAAGGATTTTGTTTCATCAATGCATAACACAGAATGCCCTGACTTATCAGACAAGAGCCTTGGCCCTTTGCCCTCACATAACAGATTTCCTACTGAGAGCAAACACGAAAACTCAATCCATTGTCTCTGCTCTCTCCGGGCCAATAAATCCAACAATAAAACAACAACAAAATCCTTGGTTGAACGTAGATGCAACAGAACAAAAACGGCTCTACCGCAGCTAGCTGCATCGCCGGATCGTTGGTGGGCGGCTGCTTCCTAAACGTTCAGCTTTCTGACTGAAGCAACCCGGGTTCAGCAATTGGGCATGCTTATAATCTTCTATCAAGCATCCGCCAGTATGGGAAGTTATCAAAGAAAAAGAAAAGTACAAAGACGCTAACGTAAAATTGCAGAGAAAACAAGAAAAAATTGCCATACAAGTCATGAAGCAGCAAGAGCCTTGGATGTTTAAACAAAATTACCAAAAATTACTGAGTTTCTTGCTGGTTTCACAACTATGTGTTTCAGTGCAGTTGCATTTTTGGGGCCCTTAGATGTCACCAAACCAAATATTGAAGCTTTAAATAAAGAATATTAACAGCAAAGTACATCTATTTGAGACACTTTACGCATCTAGTTAAAAAAGGGACATGGAGAATAGTGGATAGATAAACTGAAATGGAAAAATGGGCAGTGGTAACTGTTCGGTAACAATCCTAGTAAAGTACAACATAAACAGGAGTTGCTAATAACCACTCACCAGACAACTCCTTAAATAAACTCCTTAGATGAAAAACGTTAAAACAAAATCTAAGTAACATGCAGAAAAGCCAAAAGCGATATTCAAGGGACTGGCCAGTTAACAACTGAATTGCTGTTACAGCTGCCTTTTTTATTTACTAAGGCAGAGGAATAAAACTGATTCGCACAATTAACTGTATAAAGTATATATGGATGAAGTATTGGTAAACCGCTGTTCTCTTCCACATCGAGCAAATTCTAGTATGAATGCAAATCTAAGGGTAACTCATAACTTAAATATACTGTTACATGTGCCACTTTGTTCACCACCTAGTCACTACATTTTCTGTACCTAAGGTAGTTTACAATGGGTGAATTCTAATGTTTGATACACGTAGCAACACCTTAAATTGGAAACTTTGTTTTTTTTTTTTTAGCTTTAAACATATTTTGCCGTAAAAATCCCACAATTTCTTGCAGTATAACTGTCAATATTTTCCAAAATACTTTACTAAAAACTCACCTCTTCATCCAGTCCATTTAGGAGTCAGACGGAAAAGCTGCCCTCCTAGCCAGACAGAGTCTCAGCAATCCTGGAGTGTGCTAATTAATGGCTGCTCTAAAGTTGTCTAGTAGGTTGTTGTTGGTGATCCGATAGAACTCTGCCTGGATCTGTTGCAAAATGGACAGCACTTTCAATTTCAACACAATCCTTATATTAAATTGTGATTATTTTTTTTTACAGACGTATAAAACTCTAAAATTTATGTTTTGCATAGACTCAATCAGGAACACATCTTTCCTCAGCTTCTCACCTCTGCCTCACAAAACAGAGCAGGCCATCATCCTTGAACCTCTGACACCATATGTGAGCGCCCGAGGCGTAAGATAAAATAGGGTAAAATGAGCCAACAATGCCACCTAGATTAAAAACTGAGGCCTAGGCCCTCTAAAAAAATTAAGTTAAAATTAAGATTAAAAGAATAAAAAAGGTAAAAAGATAAAGATAAGATAAAAAGATAAAACAGTGAAGCGATAAAAAGGTGAAAGGCGAAGGTTCTTATAGAGCAGTAAAAAGTGATGTTTAAAACACTGAGTAGACTACAACGATTTGAGGGATAACAGGGTTTATTTTAAGGAGGATAAAACACTAAAAAGTTCCTCCTTAAAAATAGTAAAAAAGCCAAGCACAACCAACTAAAATTCAATTTAACACAGGGAACAAGACTAGGGGGTTAAACATCAGTCCATGAATCTAAGCTGGCAACCAGATTCATCTCGCCTGCTCTTCTCTTCGGGCAGAGCCTGTAGAGAGCAATTTAGGGCCAGTTAAACGTTCTATTACACCACCATAGCTAAGTGTGCCGCACGCTACTTATCAGGACAAACACCGTTCTGAAAAGAGACTTAAAGTTGTTGCGCCTCTCTGTCTGCTTTGCGGCAATCAAGTTCTTCTGTCCGCTCCGTCCTTGCGCAAACAAGGATCTGTGTCTCCGTTCTTGCGCCAAGGTTCTGCCTCCTCCCATGTTCCGTGGTGCCCCTTTTATCCAAAAAAACAGTCAATTCCCTTCATTGGTACCCATGTGCAAACCCTTAAACTGTTTAGGCCACATGTTGCAAGGCTGAAGTAAAAAACATTTTAAAAACACCCATTTCGACATAAAAGCATGCAATAAAATAGGATAAAAACACAGCAAATACTAAAACCACAGCAAATCCAAATATAAAAGCATGCTCAAATGAAATCAACTTCCGCCCCGTGACACATAGGCTGCAGCTCTACAATCTCCTTGTCCCTCAGGGAGGTCAGCTCTATCTATTGCTTTATGAGTGCAACATTCTTATTCCTCTTCTGTAACTCCTCAACCAGAGCCAGTCTTTCCTCCTCCAACGAGTCATCAGTATGGTTATCTGGATGGTCAGGGGCCTGGTTAATCTCGCCTCGCTTTGGTCTCTTCAAAGAAGGTCTTGCACCGTCACCTTCATCACTTCTTCTTTTCTGGTTCAGACTGACCTCAATACAACCTGACTCACAGAACTTGGACCTGTAATTACCCAGTTTTATTTGATGCTCATTTTCCATCTATCATAACCCGTACCACTGCCAGGTTTTCAAAGGCATGGGTGCTTACTGAAGAGAGCAGAAGCAACTAAGGATAGGCTTTCCCTTAAAAAATGGCCTGAGGAATCTTGTCCAAAATGTCATGCTGATACCTCTGTTGGTCTTTTCATACGTTTCATTGCCTTTGTGTAACTTAACATAGGAGAAGGATGGAATAGGAAAGGGAGAAGACCACTTTATTACACTTTGCAGATAGTTCTTGATAAAAGTAGAGGGACTCTGGGGTGAGTCTCTTGTGGATACGCTGGCTGTGTCCAGAGATGAGCTTGAATAAACCGAGGGTAAGTCTAGCAGAGTGAGAACAAGTGGCACATCCCAAAGGTGCAAAATGGCACGTTCAGGTGGCAGCTCCAGCTGATATAATCATATATCGGGTCCCATGCAAATAAATGTCTTTAGAAAGGGACAAAGTCTCAATATATGGACACTTTCTTTCAATCACTGTGCGCAGGACAGCATCAAGGGAAGATGTTTTGATATCAGTCACTTTCTCCACATGTAACATACTTTGACTATCATAGTGGCACGCCATCATCTGCTGGTGTTTTGGGGACAGTGTAAGAAGCACATTTATAAAGTTATGAGCATCATTCACAGTCTTCTTAAAAAATCTGTTTTTGGACTCAAAAACACTAGTGTAGAATGTGGGGATAATGTTCAGCAAAGTGGTACTTTGGGCGCAAGCTAAAATCTGGAAGTGTCTGTGAGCAGCCGTCTATTATCACACAACTTGATCTCCAAGTAGTGCAATATCTCCTCTGAAAAAAGTGTCAGATAACAATATCAACTATTTCTTTGAGGTCCATCAATATCTCCAATGCAGGTTCTTGTTCTGGGATGTCCTTTCCATTGAAAAAAGGGAGGAAGCACAAAAGAGTCCAATTTTCATGGCCATTGCCACCTATACTGCCCTTTTCAAAACATGTTTTATTAATTTTCTTTGGCCTATTCACCCTGTCTGAGTATTTGTAAGGAAATGAAGATGTGATGCTATTCAGTCCGTCCAAAGTACTATAACTAAGGGTGCGCCGATTGATCGGTCACTGTTTGTTATCAGCCGATAAAGGCTTTAAATAGTTTGATTGGTGGTCTCCATAAAGGCCGATCAGATCGGCTGATCAATTGACGCACTACTTGTCAGAAAAAATGTTACTGCTACTGAAAAAATGGCTGCAGTGATTGAAAGGACATTTTTTTGAATTTAGGTAGGACAAAAAGCTAAACAATTACAGATGTATTCTCTAAACATGTGTGACTGTTATGTCATGGCTTCTTTTTTCAGTTCATTACAGCTTCTTTGTTAAGCTCTAACAAGTACTACTTCCAGCAATCTGTGATCGGCCCCAAAAATCCTGATCGGAGCACCCTTAAATATAACATTTGGAAATCAATTTTCGTTTTTACACTTAGACAGTTCTACTGGAATAACACCTTCAAAGAAATTGTACAAAATGTCGGGGGGAAAACCAGTTACAGGATGAAAATATGACAGATGCTTACTTAAAACACATTCCCTTTCAATACCATTTACATGGGCAACATATTCATTTTTGCACTAGAAATGCATTATGCTGTTCATTGGTGTGTAGCTGAAAATCAGATACTTCAGAGGTTGCTATTTCACCACGACTTGTCAAATAAAATCTGCAGAACTTGTTTACATTGAAGCTTTCCTGAAAACCTGCAAGGCCATGAACTCCTAAATTATCAGCACTGAGACAAAATAATGTAATTTTCACATAGATATCAAGAGTTTGAGCAAATAGTTCTACTTGTTCAAGTAATTTTGAATCCTTAATTAATGGACAACAAAACTTCTTGTAATCAAACTGCTTCACATTAGAAGTCTTTCCAAGGAGGGTTAGGTGAATTGAATGTTAACTGGAACAAAACTATGAAGGTAGATTGAGAACCACCCAATAAACTGCAGTCATCTTCTGAATTGTCTTTGACCTCCCTAATGGTTTGAACAGTTCAAAATCATCTACAGTGGTGTGAAAAAGTGTTTTGCCCCTTCCTCATTTCCTGTTCCTTTGCATGTTTGTCACACTTAGTGTTTTGGAACATCAAACCAATTTAAACAATAGTCAAGGACAACACAAGTAAACACAAAATCAACTTGTAAATGAAGGTGTTTTATTATAAAGGTGAAAAAACCAATCCAAACCATCATGGCCCTGTGTGAAAAAGTGATTGCTCCCCTTGTTAAAACATACTATACCTATGTTATCCACACCGGAGTTCATTTCTCTAGCCACACCCAGGCCTGATTATTGCCACACCTGTTCACAATCAGGCATCACTTAAATGGAGCTGCTTGACACAGTAAGGTCCACCAGAAGATCCTTAAAAGCTACACATCATGCCGAGACCCAAAGAAATTCAGGAACAATTAGAAAGAACGTATTGAGATCTATCAGTCTGGAAAGGGTTATAAAGCCATTTCCAAAGCTTTGGAATCCAGCGAACCACAGTGAGAGCCATTATCCACAAATGGCGAAGACATGGAACAGTGGTGAACTTCCAGGAGTGGCCGGCCGCCCAAAATTACCCCCAAGAGCGCAGCGACGACTCATCCAAGAGGTCACAAAAGACCCTCAACAACGTCCAAAGAACTGCAGGCCTCACTTGCTCAGTTAAGGTCAGCGTTCATGCCTCCACCATCAGGAAAAGACTGGCAAAAATGGCCTGCATGGCAGAGTTCCAAGGAGAAAACCACTGCTGAGCAAAAAAGAACATCAAAGCTGTCTCAATTTCTCCACAACACATCTTGAAGATCCCCAAGACTTTTGGGACAACATTCTGTGGACCGATGAGACAAAATGGAACTCTTTGAAGGTGTGTGTCCAGTATATCGTCGTAGAAGGAATCATGCATTTCATAAAAGAACATTATACCAACAGTAAAATATGGTGGTGGTAGTGTGATGGTCTGGGGCTGTTTTGCTGCTTCAGGACCTGGAAGATTGCCGTGATAAAAGGAACTATGAATTCTGCTGTCTACCAAGAGATCCTGAAGGAGATGTCCGACCATCTGTTCGTGTACTCAAGCTGAAACGAACTTGGGTTCTGCAGCGGACAATGATCCTAAACACACCAGCAAGTCCACCACCGATGGCTGAAGAAAAACAAAATGAAGACTTTGGAGTGGCCTAGCCAAAGTCCTGACCTGAATCCTATTGAATGTTGTGGTATGACCTTAAAAAGGCCGTTCATGCTCAAACCCTCTATGTAACTGAATTAGGATAACTCTGCAAGATAGTGGGCCAAAATTCCTCCAGGACGCTATAATAGCCTCATTGCACGTCATCGCAAACGCTTGTGTCACAACCCCGCCGCGAGGAGGGGAGTGTTCCTTCCTTTCTTTAAAACTAATAGAGGTCTACCAGCAGTTCAAATCTTCCCACTGACAAATAGGACACACCACAACACAGCTTGGTCTAAATGTAATTCTTTATTCTATTCTAAAAAAGGTTAAGACTATCAAACAACAAGTATACAAGAGTCAGCAAGAAAGGGTTAAAATTCATGTACTATACTAATTATACTAAAAAATCAATGTCCTTATCGTTTATGTTTCAATGTTCGTTTCAGTCCAAGGCAGCAATGATGTAAACGGCAGCCACGTTTCACTCCGGAAGCCTGGGTCCTTTTTCGTCTGGTTGGCGTAGCGTCTTCGTTGCTCCGTAGCTGGCACTGGGAGGGAACAGAGAGAGTGAGAGCTCTCAGAACACAGATCACAAGCAGTACTTCACGCCACACACTCTCCGAGGATAGCCGGCAGCCTTTCCTGTACTTATCTGCTTTCTCGCGTTTCAGTCCTTCTCGGAGTGTCTATCGTAGACACTTCTCCCATCCGTCCACTCGTCTTAGCTACCGTTATCCTCCGTGTCCCTTTGGCTTCACTTCTCTTGCTTCGATTCTGCTCTGCTCTCCTGCTTCCCTGCTCTTCCGCCAATTCCTCTCCCCGCGCTTCCTCTTGCCCTCGCCGTTGCCTCCCCGTGGCTTCTCTGCCGCTTCTCCCCTTTTCACCGCCTTGTTCTCACACACCTGCCCTCATCAAGCCCAGGTGTGTCCACTTGTGTAATTCTGAGCTTGTTGAGTCCGAGCGACAACAACAAACAGGGGGGAGGGTCTCCAGTCTCCATAAAGAAAACCCACCTAAAACAAGGAAATAAAGCCACCACAAAACCAAACATGCAATACAACAAACTCAAGACATGCCACAATAAACCCAAACTGGAAACACAGCAAACCCATGCAAACATATTAACAGTGTAATCCACCTTTGACACTTGGTTGCAGTTGTTGCTGCTAAGGGTGGCCCAACCAGTTATTAGGTTTAGGGGGCAATCACTTTTTCACACAGGGCCATGATGGTTTGGATTTTTTTTCACCTTTAATAATAAACACCTTCATTTACAAATTGCATTTTGTGTTTACTTGTGTTGTCCTTGACTATTGTTTAAATTGGTTTGATGTTCCGAAACACTTAAGTGTGACAAACATGCAAAGGAACAGGAAATGAGGAAGGGGACAAACACTTTTTCACACCACTGTATGTAAATCCCTAAGGAAATGTGCAGCTCTTGTTCTCCAAAAAAATTGATTTCTTTTTAAATAATGGCCATTGTGAAAAGACTAAACTCAACAAACTCTCCTTATTGAAAACAAGCTTTTCCAGAAATTCTGCTCTATTGAGTAAAAGTTCAATAACCTGACTTACAGAAATGTAAACAAAGGTTTCCTTGAAGTGCTGTCATAAAACAACTCAGTTGGCTCTATAATGGAGAAATGCTCTCTAAAATATTTATTTCTTCCAAAGTCAGTTGATAATGTCCCTTTTTCTGACGTAGAAATAATTAATGGATTTGTTTGAAACACAATGTTGCTTATCTCTTTAACAATATTGTCCTCTCAACTTCAATGTTATGTTTTGTAAAACCCTCTTTCAGAACTGCAGACGTATGAAACTTGGATAATGACAAAATTTTATTAAATTCTTCTATGATTGGCTGTATATTTAGACACATTTAACAAACACTGCTTATGTAGAAAAAGTGATGCTAGTTTGTGCTTGAGTATTTCCGCATCTACATTCTCAGCCTCAACTTTTTCTGTTGAGTCTAATCCAGTATTACTGGTCAACGAGCATCCAGTCTCAGCTGGTTCATTATTTTGTTGGTCTGTTTCATTACATTCAACACCACTAACTACCCTGACAGTTGGCTGAAAATCTGTATGATTTTTATGTTTCTGTGAAATGTGACCGGTAAAGCTGTTACTGCGGTTAGTTTGAAAGCTGCAACATAGGAATGGGAAACTAACGCCCTCTTTGTTTCTGAGGTGATTATTGAAATGATTTAAGACTTTCTTTCTACAGCAAATGTCTTTAAACTCACACAACCAGCAGGAAAATGTAAAGCTCTCTTACCTTGGGACAGTCCTGTGTAATCTTGAAAAGTGTGATTTCAATGCACCAAATGTTCTAAACGTGCGCAAGCAGTCTGTGTTGATGCAAGGCCAGGCTGCTCCTTTGTGACACAGGCAGTAGTGCTTCAGGAGAACCCTTTCTTCGAGGTTGGTGAACTTGCAGAATTTGCACTGTGTTCAACTCAATCTGAAAGATAAAGGTTTCTTGTGTGAATCAGTTCAATATACCAATTTGATTGCAAAACAGCATGTGACATCATTACACATAGGTTTTTATCCGCTTTAAAGCCGTTGGATGGACACACACTTTCACCAGCTTTATTCGAATTAGTTTTTTTACCGAACTTCAGATAATTCGATTCACAAGTGGATGGAAACTTAGCTGATGTTGCACTATCAATGTTGCTACTGAGTGTTCTGTGTGTGTATTACGGTTCCTGTTGTAGAGATGTCAAAGTGCAAGTAAAGACGTGCTCATACCGCCTTGCCTCTGTGTATATTATAAAATAATGTTAATAGTCTAACCAACAAACAGTCATACTGAAGTAGTATACATTACATAGAGTCACAACAAACATGATGTTTTATTGTTTGTGAATTGGAGAGATTTTAATTGATATTAGTCTGATTTGAAACCTTATTCAGGTAACAGACCACATGCTGTGTAGCTGACAATAACGTTTCAGAGACACTAAATTCAATCATCAGCAACATATCGCATGTAGAGCATTTTAACAGCTAACATTACTAACATTTTTAATTTAATAAATTAGGAATCGGACCTAACATTATCTAAGTGTTTCTGTAACAAACTGCACAGAAAAAGTTACGGTTACGGATAAAATATATATGTAAGATAAAATATCTGTGCATGGATTAGAGTGCGGATCGGGCCGGATTTTTCTGTCCGAGCCCGGCCCGCGTCCGACAGAGCAGTAACCGAACCCGACCCGAGCCCGACAGGCATTAGGATATTTATGTCCGAGCCCAACCCTAGCCCTACACAGTTAAAATCGCATTTGTTTCTCATACTAATGACACATGTACGTTTGTTTGTGTGGAAAGCCCGCTTTTATTAAGCAATTGTAGGAAGGCATTCGGAAATGTCAACAGATGAGCGCATCAATGCACACGGGGCAACAAGCGCCATTACCTATGTAATAAGCTGTTTTAAATTCAAAATGTTCAATGCCTTATCGCGCTGATGTGACCGAGCCCGACCCGAACCCGAGCATCCTTTCTAAAAATCTGTTCAAACCCAGACAGGGTCCCGTCGGGCTCGGGTCGGGTATCCATCCTATAGTATGGATGTAGGGAGGAGTTGAGTCCCGCGTCAGTCAAGCATAATAACGTTCATTATTAGGCCCCAATCAATTGCTAACGGTGCTCTCTGTCTTAAAAAAACTCCTTGCTTCTCAGCTGAATCAGAAGACTGGGAGATGCATGAGGAAATCTGTCCATGTGTTGGGGAGCATGATATAGCTAGCACAATCTATTCTTCTTACCTGTTATTTTACTGTAATGTTAACTCACGTTAGTATTAACGTTACTTTGAACGTTAACCCTGGGGGCCCTGAGGCCATTTTTACAGTTTAATTTCCGTCTGGATTTATTTTATATAAAAGCTTGAAAAAAAAAAAAAAAAACGAAAAAAAAAAAAAAAAAACAAAAAAAAAAAAAATAAAACATCAACCCTGTTGTCTACAGTCAAGATATGAACATCATTTTTTTAGGACAAACTGGGTTATTAGAATATTGTGGTTGCAGTGAGGTCACTTGCGTTAAAATGGTTGTAGGGCCTTAAAGATAATAAATAATCTTCCGATATATATTGATTTACAACATATAAGTAAAACCTAAGCCATTTTCCATTCTAAAACACTTCTCATATGTCTTGGGAGTCACACTGTGAAGAAATAATCATTATAACTTATACAGTTGACAAAATACATGCATTTTTTTCTAAAAAAGTCAAGACGTTTTGCTCTCATGACATTTACTTATGCCAATAATAACATAATAACGTCATATTTATTGATATTACACATACAGCAATGTTATACAAGCAAATATGTGTCTAAATAGTGCATTATTTGGCCTTCCATAAAGTATATAGGCATTTTTGTCCCCTCTGGCCTTCCATACAAGAGGGGTGCCTTTATCTCCCATATATGGGAATGCACTTCCTGAAAAATAGACAGGACAGACAAAACTGTCAATAACACTGTGTGACACTGCCTACTTTCTCCACTAATTTATCAGACAATTATAAAATCACACAATTTATATTTTAATTGAAAAACAGGTTCAAACGTACCTGTGTGGGACAACTTCAGTGGGCTACAGGTTCCATGCAGCTCCGCTGCAATGCAAACGGCCAAGGATCTGATGACTTCAAATGACAATCTTCAACTCGGAAAGATGGCTTTCCCGCAATTCACAACAAAGACATGAGTTATCAGAGCGTTTGCACTTGTTGTGCATCCCAACTGAATGATGCATTTTGTGATGACTTACTAAATGCCGTTGAATCATACAAATTTCAACTTTTGCTTACATTTTTTAATAAAACTTTTTTTTTTTTCAATTCTTAGACACTTAAAATAATTTTTCGTGTCAACAAAATTAAGTTGTTTTTACAATGTAGGCCTAACGATTATTTCCAATGTCAATAAATCTGGTGATTAATTTCTCAGTGAATCGATAAGTTGTTTGGCCTATAAATTAGAAATAGAGAAAAAAGTCCCTATTTAGAAAAAGGTGAAAAATGTTGATCAGTGTTTCCCCAAAGCCCAAGATGGTGTCCTAAAATTTCTTGTTTTGTCCATAACGCAAAGATATTAAGTTTTACTGTCACAGAGGAGAGAAGAAACTTGAAAATATTCACATTCAGGACGCTGGATTTAAAAATAGATTTTGACTTGACTGGACTTGACAGATTAATCATTTGTCAAATAGTTGGGGATTAATTCAATGGTTGACAGTGTACCGATTAATCATTGCAGCCCGACATTGTTATAATATGAAACACTTTACATTTAAGATGCAATTCTGTTTATCTTTTAATACAATAAAGCTGGCAATACACTGTGACACAAACATTACAAATGCCGAGAAAAAAATCCAACTTCAGCTGCCTCCAGTGAATCATGTTTCACTTCACATACTTGCTCTCAGTCCTTAGTATGGAATTGTTTCATTAATGAACAATATTTTCAGTTCAATAAACCACCTAATGAGACAACTCTGCTTGCAGCTTGTTGCTGGCTGGGTGGGGAAGGAGGCAAAGCTTCCATACTTATATGATCAGGGTGGAGTGTAACTGAGTACATTTACTGTACTGTAAGTAGTACTGTACTTTAGTACAAATTTGAGTTACTTGTAATTTACTTGAGTCTTTTTTTCATGCAACTTTCTACTTCTACTCCACTAAATTAATCCCAGAGTTTTAGTTACTAGTTACTAAAACATTACTATAAATTAAGATTGTTGCACACAAAACACATTTAGTTTATAAAACACCATGTTTTAATCTAAATTAAACCCATCAATACCAAACAATATAACGGCATATGATGTCCAGCTGAATTGATTGGCCGATTAAACACATGATAGACAGAACTGTTTGGATTGTTTCCAGTTTCTAAAATGTGAGGATTTTTCTGATGATACTTACTTTTACTGTAGTATTTTTAAAGTGTGGTATTAGAGCTTTTACTAAAGTGAATGATGCCAATACTTCCTCCACCACTACTTAGGATGAACTCAACAGCCACCCTCTCCCAATCACAAACCTTGCTGCAGTCTTTGCCCCCCACCCCCTCTGTTCTTCCGCTACCTCTACCTTTTCCTGCCCTCCATCCCCATCCTCCCCCTCACCTCTCACATCCCTTACCCTCTTGCTTCCTGAATTGAAGGCCTCGTGCCCCCTCCCCCTTCCCACCTCCCCCTATCCTCGTCAGCTCACACGGGGCTATCCCTTGACCTAAACTCCATGGAGACATTGCCAGTCTGATTATGTCAGATTAGCGAATCCATCTCATTTGACTCTCTGTCTACCTCCGTCTGTCAGTGTCTGTGTGTCTTATCTGTCTATTTGCTTTGTTGAAAGAGAGACTATGGGGAGAGAAGGAATCAAGGGGATAAGGGGAAAAGAGAATCCCCCCGTGTGAAGGGCTGACATGACTGTCATTATTGTTGCATGATGGCCAATTAAAACCTCTTTTTTCTCCATTTTTGTTGGTGCAGTAGACAGGACTTTCAAAGTGTGTGCGAAGAGCTGCCTCTTTCATGACAGTTTACAGAGTGTTATTTTTTTCACAAAGGCTGCACAAAGCTGAAAGTGTCAATTTAGAAGTTGGCCACTACACACTATAAATGAGTTTCGTTGTCATTGTGGAGCTGCCTCAATGACAAGAAAGAGTTGGAGAAAAAAGGAAGCGAAATTGGAGTAAAGTCATTTGACATCAATGTAAAGTTATGGTTTAGAAGGTATACTAGAAACCAGTCAGATCAACATTTTTGGGATTTTGGTTTTAACAGTTTGAGTTTATTTTTTAAATTCACTATAATGGTGCTAAGCCTAGAAGCCAATCACATGTAATGTTAAACTCAAAGGGATTCACATTAGAGAGAAGTCAGTTACCTTTACTATGTCGTGCAGGGATATCTTTTAAATACAAGATGTAATCAAGGAATAAAAACTAAGAAACATACTGGTAACTCACTTTTACGTTTATCACAGTATTTGCTCTCAGCTTTGATTCAAAGAGAGAGAGAGAGAGAGAGAGAGAGAGCTGCAGACTGATGACACTGACAGTCATAAGCATCTGGTATACTTGCCGCTCCCGACCTGTAGCGCGACAGTGTGACGTCATGGGAGCGCCGTAACTATTTATACGTGCGGTGGTCACGACACTAGTTGCAGTCTTCTCCTGAACAAAGGTGTCGCAACTGAGGAAAGGCTACCAACTTTGTTATTTCTACCAACTAGAAGAAGTAAAATGTAAACAATGGCAGAAGTGGTAGCAGAATTGACGTCAAATATCAACGGTAGAAAAAAAAAGAACGAGAGAGAAGGTGGAATGTTTATCCTTTGAATAACACCAAACATAAATATGGTAAGTTCAATATCCTTGTGAAACAACGATTTGCACAACGATTTGATGACCAACTTTGTCGGATCAAGCCTTTCATTCACCATAAATGAGGTCGTCTTAACCCAGTAAGTTTACAAGAGAGACTTGCAGTCACTCTGAGAGTCCTGGCATCCGGTACCAGTCAGAACGCAGTTGCTGTTGGCGCACCTGCTCTTGAACTCGTTCATGCTTGCTGTTTCCACTTTGTCGTGTGGCGCTAAAAAAAATAGAATATTGCACGACAGTTTAAATCCTGGCGCGCAAGCAAGATCTATGTTTTTCTGACTTCACATTGTCGCGCGACAGGTCGGGAACAGTGACTGCAAAGAGGCCTTTAATGGTGGATCCACATCCTGCCACTAAGGGACTGTGTGAAAAACAGTGGCATGGGAAAGGGGGCAGAATCTTCATTTTCTACATTTCTCAAAAAAGCAAAACTTCCCCAGCATTTATTATATATTTGTTGGACCCTCCTCTTCAATTAGAAAAAAGACACTATCCTTGTCCAGTATTTCACAAATTCATTAATTTATGATTTTATTTTTATAAATATATTTCTGACACCGGATGATCTTTTGTAAGAGATTATTTTTGGGCATTTTAGGCCTTTATTGAAAGGACAGTTGAATAAATGAAAGGGGAGAGAGAGGGGGAATGACATGCAGCAAAGGGTCACAGGTCGTAGTCGAACCCAGGCCCGCTGCGTTAAGGAGTAAAGCTAAATATATGGGCGCATGCTTCACCAACTGAGCTATCCGGGCGCCTGCAAGTATAATGTTTACAATCTAAGCTTAACGTGTTAGCAGGCTGCCATTTGTTAGCACTAAACACTACAGTAACGTGTGAGAGGTACATGTGAATGTCATTAGCTTTCCAGGTATTTAGTTGAAACCAAAGCACTGCACACATTCCAATATTGACCTCAACATGGCGGTAGATGAAATGTAAGGGGATCACAAAATATTACAATTTATGATGAGGAGAGCTTAAAGGTCTGTACCAAATTTCATTGCAATCAATCTAACAGTTACTATCAAATATTAAAACCAATGCAAAAAAAAACTTGATATAACACATTAACTAGTTCTGCTTTTTGTTATGATGTTGATATTTAGAAGGCTGCTGTAGGCTAGCAAAAAATTATAGGCTCCCTGGTAAGCCGTTCTCACACTTACCCTGTCACAAACAGCACAGGACTTTCACCCAGGAGACCATGGTTTTGCGTCTTGTTCTTGTCCCGTGTGTCACTTCTTTCAGCTTTAAATCCCCACCACCAACCTTTCCCTAACCCTCAGTGGTTTTACAATGCACATGAAAAATGACACCAAAAGGGTCCTGGCCAAGCGTTAGTATTTGACGAGTTGAGAGGTAGAATGTGTTTCCCCTGGAGAGGCAATTTTCGATCAGTAATTACTATAAAGATCTATTCTGTTCCTCTACTCGTATTGGTCCTACGATCTGATTCAATGAGGAGGATGAAACCCTAAAAACAGAGACAGTATTGTTGTCTGTAACCTTGGCTAGAATGGTGAGAAAACGTTAAAAGGTCCTTCTCTGCTGTCCTAATCATTTATATTGTAGCAAAAAAGGAAAGTCATTTTCATGCAGCCCCTAATCTGAAGGTGATTTTGATAGAGTTGTGTGTTTGTGTTTGCAGGCATCTGTGATAGTGGATTTGTGTCAAGAGGGAAAGAAGAAAATGAGACACGCTGAGAGACAATTTAAAGGAGTAAGTCTTAATAATTCGAAACACTAAAAATGCGATATTGGAATCCATGGCAAATCCTCATTTACAAATCCCCTTAATATCTCAAATCAAAGCTTGCATCAAATCATGAGGACTCTCTCTCTCTCTCTCTAGTAATTGTTGACAATTGCTTTTTTGGGAATTGATTACCCTCCAGATGCATACTGCATACAGCCCAGCACTCAACTCAAGGACAGCCACCTGGCGTCTGCAGTGTGCTGTGAAGAGAGCTGCCTGCTCATCACTGATCCTGCAAGCGCCAGCAAACCGGTGTTTTATCAGGACGGCTAATTATAGGCAGAGAGGGATGTGGAAACGGCATCCTGCCTCCAGAGGAACGCAGCGTGCCCACACATTCATTTGTACACATACGCATGCTGAGAGGCATACAAAGTTTGGCGAGGCATTTTGTGTGATTGGGGAGTGCACATGCATCTGCACTGAAAGATGTCAGATCTTCTGAGGTTCACCGCCATCCATCTATCACGGGGAAGGGACAGCAAAATGACACGGCAAACTGTGCTGCCGTGGTTGGTCAGTGACACAAAGATTTCTCTGGCCCCAATTTGGGACCCTTGAACTCTGCCGTCTTTGTTTGTATCCTCTCATAACCCTGGTTTCTCTATTGTGAGGAGATGTGTGGAGGTTGAGTCTAGTTTGGGGAGGTAAACATGTCACTGGACATGTTGGTGGAAGTTGCTCGTGTATGGAGAGGTTATTCGAGTTCACCGGGGGTTGAGTTTGCTTGCTGTGTTACATGTTAGGAAAAAAAGAAAAGAAAACGCTCAGTCAAAAGAATTGTGTCTTTAGCTATGACGGTAACCAGATGGTAAGGACTATTTTGGTATTATTCCTAATGACTAAAGTGTCCACATAATGAAAAAAAAATCACTTTTTCCGGAATTTGGGGTGTTATTTTGTGTCTCTGGTGCTTCCACACACATAAATAATTGGAAAAAACTATCCATGCTGTTTTGAGTGAGAAAGGATTTCTGAATGTCCTCTGCCTTCAGTCTCCGTGAGCTGTTCAAAATCTGCATGGCTTTCTACGTCACTAGCTGAGACGAGATGGCTAACCGTGGCACATGCTAGCCCTAACATGTTAGCTCGTTCTCAATGGCAAAACACTGCTACAACACACTCTAGTTCACCATAATCTACAAAAGAACTACTTCCATGTCCCTGTTCTGCAGGTATTCCATAAGTGTGCCCTCCTTTAGAAGAAGTCTCCCAGCTAATCCTGCATCCTGTACTGTTATCTAGCTGCTGCGCATGAATGAAACCATTTTTAAATTAAACCATGTAAACCTATTCTGGTACAACCTCAAAATACAATTATGAATCTGAAAATGAGCATAATATGGGCGCTTTAAGTTTTGGCGGTGAATTTTACATAAATTAGAAAACTTTTGCTGGAATTAAGAGATAAATAAAACAATACATTTCTAATCATCAATAATTAATAACAGCTTAATGTTTTGCTCATTTTCTATCTGCTTTTTATCTAAAATAACAGGAAATTATAAACGAATGTCATTTAACAAAGGCAAGACACATACACATAAATCATAAAAAAAACAAATCAGCACAGCTGAAAGAACAAATGTTTCAGTTTACGGACAAAATGTCAGTGAAAATGAGGCTGTGCTGTCATTGGAGTCCTACAAACAAAACCTTGGCAGAATTACAGAGATTTGGCAGCTGAATTATCAACTCCAAATCCAGCGCTGGGCATCAGTTCATCCAAACAGAAAAGTGTGTCCCGCTTCAAACCATCCATCTTTTCAGGTTCCTCTTTCATCTGCCAATAACTCAGTGTACGCGTGTGAGTAATAAGGTGTGTGCAAAGTTAAAATGCAAATAACCCTCAGATTTTGTGTGTACATGTGTGTGTGGTGTTCTGCTTTTTTTTCAGACACACTCCCAGCGTCTCAAGGACGTCAGCAGACAACGCTATTCTTGGATGCCGACTTCAGGGCAGTAAAGCTTCTTCCACCTGCTTAGAGCACATTCTTTCCCATGTTCCCTCCAAGCCAATTTTCCACCATGTTGCAGAACCCTTCCTTTAAGCCCAGTCACGTCATATAAATTATGATAAGTAATTTTTTGTGGTCATGACAGAGCAGCGTGAGGGGAACTTGGCTCCTTTTTGCGGCAGAGGCCCCTCCGTAGGGCCCGTAGTGAGAAGAAGATGGAAACATTGATGTGTGCCATTCATCTTCATGTCAGCGGTGTGTGTTGTGTTCTGTTAACGTGTGTGTGTTGCGTTCTTTTAAAGTGTGTGCATTTGCGTGTGTGTGTGTGTGAGGGGTGTGTGCTAGGTTCTGTTAACATGTGTGTGCGTGTGTGTGTGTGTGTGTGTGTGTGTGTGTGTATGATGTATTTTATTGATAGATGTTCTAACAGCGCAGTCGGCTCCCGACCTGTCTGACGAAGAAGAAGCAGCCTGTTCTGATTTGTGAAGAGCTTAGAAGCTACAGATGTCAGAAACCAGAACAGTGCATAGTTTCTGAATCCCTCTCTCTCTCTCTCTCTTTCTTTCTCTTTCTTCCCTTGTCATCCCTTTTTTATGCATGAACATGCAGACACAGTGGCAAAGAGATCCACTCAGCATTCCCTAAACAAATATCTCCTAAAATCACAAAAATCCCTGAGTCGGTTTCCAGCGGGATGTCAGGAGCTGTGGTGCTCTTTCGCAGAGACTTGGCTGGATCCTGGAGTGCTGGTGCCGTTAACACTTCTCAGCCCAACTGTCACGTTATTTAGTCTATTGATTTGTGTACAGTTCACGTTAATGTTATTTTCCCATGTTGACTACGAATGTTAAAGTAATGTATTTCAATGGGAAGCCTATTTCGTGTTCACAGAACGATTACGGTAGCGAGTACTATTGAAAAGGCAAAAATCCATGCATGGACGTTGGTGGACGGTGTTATAATTTCTAAGGAAGAACTTAATGTCCACAACATCCCAAATCCTTTGAACGTTTAATACAAACGGACAGGCATGACATCTGTACAAGTTACGATGCTACTTTCACGTCTCTAGCTAGCAACAACTTCTTCGGTCTTTTTCTACACCTAGAGACAACATCCTGTCATACACTGATTTATAACTCAATGTAATAGTGCCTCCTTCTGGAACATCCCTTATTGGCAGCTAACTTCAGACACAGGATAAGGCAAATGAAAATTACTTCTCTTCCTAGAGAAGTAAATTATATTGCTTACAGATAACCATTCTTGTTCCTCAATATTACAGTTAAGATTTTACAGTTAGGATACCACAGGCGGGTCAAACAACACAGAACTTTCACCCCAGAGACCGGGGATTGCGTCCCGCGTGTTGCAGTTCCTTTCCACGTTATTCTCTTCCTAAACCTAAGCACAACCATCCTGTTGAGGTCGGCCTGTCCTGCGTGTGACGGTTCCTTTCCCTGTTTATTTTTTTCCAAACCACAACCGTCCCATTGTTGTGTCCGGCATTTGGCGTTTCATTTCCCCACTGTTGCATGCCACAGAGATTGTGAATCGTGTCCCTGCGCCCGGGGTGGAGGTCCGTCCCATTGTTGTGGCCGACCTGTGGTATTTCATTTTCCCGTTGTTGCGTCCCCCAGAGCAGCCCAGTGTCATGGCAGTTTGTGAAATGTTCACATTAAAAAAATTGGGACTATTTCACAATGCACTTCCACATGAACCACTATTTACATGCCTTGGATGAACGAATGGATAGATGGAAATAAATGACGTCACTTTTTAAGATGGTTCACCTGTCAATCCCGTTACTTCATCATCAATCATTTTATTTCATTTAAATTTTATAATAATTTTCTTTTCCTTGTACTGAGTAAGTGCCGGCTGTCTGTCTGTATTTATTTTAGTTTTTTGTTGTTTTCAGTAGTTTCTTCTTACTTTGCCTTTTGCATGTGCTTGTCTTTATATTATAAATATTTATTATCCTTTTTTAACTGAATCCCACGCAGTCCCACATGAAACACTACATTACATCACTTCCAGCAGACTTCATGAAGAACATTGAGGGCAAAACAGCATTACCGATATGCTGTGCATTCTAAGGGCATTTCACTTGGGAAGCAACACTCGCCTGCGTAGTCGGGAGTAGATCCGCAGGGGTCCCACTGCGCTTCTCATGCGAATGGACAGGTGGACATCGCTCCGCAAGTAAACGCAGGTGATCAATATGTGGTAGTCTCGCATTGCCAGACCCTCCTCCACAGCGCTGTAGAGTAGGGTCTGGCTAATCCACACAGTATTCCGGGATGGGAAAAGAATCTGCTCTGGTTTATTGGCATTTTTTTAAACCAATCACAATCGTCTTAGGCAATGTTAAGCGCCACACGGAGGCCTGGTGCCTCTGCAAAAAAGCTTCAAGAAGGAACTTTTTTGGTGGAACATGTGTACATTCAAATGTTGTTTTAGTCCAGCAACAGAAAACTCCGATTGGACAGATGATCTAGCTAGCTGTCTGGATTTACCCTGCAGAGATCTGAGGAGCAGTTAACCATAGTCCTCAGAAATCCACCGGCGGTTAGAACGCCAACACAAAGAAAGCGGAAGGTAACAGACATCCAAAAACAGACATCTGTAAAGAATGTTTTTACAGACTGTTATTGTTGATAGCTAATATTAGCTAAATTAGCTTAGTCATAATTAAGGACTTCACCTGATAAATCCAGTCTTGTGCCGATGCTCTAACAAGCAATTGCCCCGCTGTCTATGTCCTGATAATTGTTTTATATTTTAGTGATCTCACAAAAAGCAAAAAACAGTCTGGTGTTCAATGATTTGCGCTACACGTCGCTGGCATAGGGGAAAGTTCAACGCAATTAACCCCCCCCACACACACACACACACCTGCCTGCTCGCCTCTCATTGAAAATGCATTCCGAGGAGTCCCACTTGCTCCCTGTGTGAGGTACGAATTGTTTAGTACATTAGATTTTTGACATATTTTGCTGTCCTTGTATCTTGTACACTGCATTAATATAATCAATTAGACATGCATGGATACTGTTTTAGTATATCCATTAAATCAAATATATTTTGTGTCAAATTACTTTGTTTTAGTAACAGTAATGGGGTTAGCTGAGAGTGTAGGAGGACTGCCATCTAGCCTGAAACTACAAGTATGGATGTAAGGACTGAGAGGAACAGATTTATACTCTGAAAACTGAGAAAATCTACTCACAATTTAAGTTTCAAAAAATTTATTATTTATGGTGTCTGCACCTTTCGGCTAAACCTATAAATAATTCCAGCAACCGTTTGGTGTCTCTTTAAAGTATTACACCTTTCACATACATCAAAACATTTCTGCATGGAACACATTGAATATCTCAAAAACTCATTGAGCGCTCAGAGCACAGATGAAAAGTATTTGAGTTTGACCTCAGAGAGGTATTTGGTGTTTGAAACTGAAAGTATTTCAAGTGCATAAAAAAAACATTTAAATTCTAAATCGCTCAGTATTGAGTGCCCACAGTCACAACAGGTTTTTTTCCGCTCGCAGTACGCTGCTCTCTTTGCTTGGAGTGAATATTATTATCCTTGTTCTTTTGCTCTGTTGATTTACTTGTAATGAGCTTCTTTAATATGCCATACAAACACAGAAGCACATGATTTAACTGGATGTTTTGGTGTTTGGACTCAGAATGCAAACATGGCAAATTGAATTTCTGTGATAGGCAGTTTCCTTTAGAGGTGGGGATGGATAAAAGCCGATAAACACCTTGGAGATTCAGAGGTGGTGATTACAATGCACAGAGGATTATTATTTCAGCCTATAACTAGGTGTTGATGAATAAGCACACACATGCATGCACGCACACACACACACATTTTTTGATTAGATTAGATTCAACTTTGTCATTGGGCAGTTTACAAGTACAAAGAAAGCCAAATGCAGTTTGTGTCCAACCAGAAGTGCAAAAAAAGCAGAAAAGTGCAATGTGATATATTATAGACAGGTGGTGCATAGGCAGGACAAGAAATATATTGCAGTGTCATAAGTGCTGAATAAATATAGCTGTGTCATATGAACAATGTATGAACGACATACACAGATTTGTGCAATGTAGTAGCAGTGACATACTAGTAGGAAGAATAATATATATAGATGCAGTGTATTAACAAAATATTTCATAAGAAAAACTGAATAAATATGGATATACTGAATGAAATATACAGTTGTGTACAGTATGTACAGCAGTTATGTGCAGTGTGTTAGCATTATAAGAGTAGTAAGAATAAGTGTATGTGCAGGATGAATAGTATGAAGAGCAGTAGAATAAAGTTATGTACATAGGTGTAATTACAGTATGTACATCTGTAAATATATATATATAAGGGGAGGGAAGCTTAGTAGGTTCAATTGTCACCAGGATGCAGAGCAAGAGTTCAGTAGGGTGACAGCCACAGGAAGGAAGCTTCCTCTGAACCTGCTGGTATGTGTGCGGAGAGACCGGAGACACCTCCAGGCACAATTGGGAGAGGTGTGGTTCATGCTTCTGAAATAATATATGATAAAACACCACATACTGTACATCATATAGGTTGTATGTTTCTGCATCATTTGTGCCCTATTCACAATTCAAATGCGTCTGCTGCAGCAGACTTGCCACCAAACTGTAAAAAATAAAATAAATACTTGATACTCTTGTGTCACTTTTCTAGCTCCCCATTCTGCTATGGTAACATTTGCTTGCAAATCCCCCCCACCCTCCAAATAAAAAAAAGCAGAGTAAGCAATGAAAGCCTTTTATCAGCACAGCTGGTGCCCAAATATTGCGTGAAATGTATTTAATATTCTCTCCCTCTCTCTTGCTGAAGAGATGCCACCTTATTTCCTTTGGGTGGCTATAATGTAGAAAGTCTGTGCTTACCCTGAAGGCTCATGCTGCTTGTCGCATGCTACTCTGATGTTTTAAAGGATCTTTTAATTCAGACGACTCCTTCATTTAGCATGTTTAAATGTTTAAATTAGTTATTTGAAACCCTTCCGTGACCAGTGATTTCTCCCCAGTGTGGTGTACGTGAGGCTGAAATACGAGAGATTATCTGCATTTTAAGAATTTGGAGGATAATGTCTTTCTTTTAAGTGATTCTACAACAAAAAATGAATTAGGAAAAGGAGTAAACAGTGTGTTTATCCGCTCTTAACACAAACGCATTTGCAAACGCAAGCATTTTTTAGCATGTCCAGCTAACTTTACTACCTACAGGTTGTACAGTTAGCCAGTGTAACTTCTGAAGCCAAGCACTCTTATGAATTGTCACTTTGCATACCCCTGAGGGTACACGTACCCGAATGGTGTAGGCTATTTGAGGTTTCCACTCCAGCTACTCCAGCTAAACTTGTGATGAACACGATGTGATGTAAGCCATTCACATAAGTTAGACATCATCTTTAAAGCCTTTTTTTCTTTTAACTATACAAGCGAAAACATACAAAAATACGGACAAGTATGTAGGCTAACCAGCCAGCTTATGTTAGAGTGAAAAAATTCTGGTTTCATGTTTGTCCCTATCATGCCTATTACAAGGAAGCTTTTTATTCTCTGTGGATCAACGTTGAGGGTGCTGACTTTTGGACAGGGACATGCAGCTTGGGCCTCTGTATTTTTGCACAATATCATGCATATAGCAATCAAGTGCAAGTTTACAACATGATTCTGACATGACATCAAAAAGTCAGCTGTTGACAGTTTTAACTATTTAACCATACATGGAGCCAATGTCGCCAGCGGCAATTTCAGGATTTTTTAAAGGAGAACGTCGGCCAATTTTTATGTTATTCTTGATGCTATAAATATATATATTTTTTTTTATACTTTATTAATCCCACAAGGGGAAACTACACTTTTCACTCTGTTGTTATTACACACAGGCCTGGATTACACACACATGCTCAGGACCTACACATGCACTAACGGAGAAATGTCAGAGTGAGGGGGCTGCCCATGGAAAGGCGCCCCGAGCGGTTGGGAGTTCGGTACCTTGCTCAAGAGCACCTTGGTAGTGTTAGGAGGTTAACTGGCTCCTCTCCAGCTACCAGTCCACCACCATACTTTGGTCCGTACGGGGATTTGAACCAGCAACCCTCCGGTTCCCAACCCAAATCCCTATGGACTGAGCTACTACCACCCCAAATATGCGTGTACTTTCAACCAAACCCGAATCGGTTGCAGGCAACACGGAATTTCTGCAGCTACATGTACGAGCTTCCACTGAGCTAAAACGACAGTTGTCGGGGCAAGTTTTAGAGTGCCTTTATGCCTAGTGTGACAAGATGTTTGCTGTATGTGACGACAAATGTTGTAGCCTAAAACATGCATGAATTCACCTATCTTGTCTCTATCCTGCCGATAGGTAGCTCACCCTGTTAGCTGCTAGCTGCCGTCTGTGATGTTCAGACTTGCTTTTGTGATAATCATCACGCAGCAGTTCCGTGTGTATTTGTACCTCATCCATTTGTGTATGATCGAGCTGGTGTTGGTGAATAGGAGGCTTTGCATTGTCGATTTATGTGGTAGTTCCCCTAGCAGTGCTGGCAATCCAGACCGGCAGCCTTGCTTCTGATTTATCCCCGCCTTCATTGCCTCCCGCTACCAAAAACAATCTAGTGGTTTGGCTATGTCCTCTGGAAGACAGGTTATGCCTTTGCGACAAAAACTTTGTTACCCCTCAAAAATACGTAATTGAGCACTGTGGTGGTTATGACTATATCAGTGACTATGTAACTTCATGGAAACTTAAAAAGAATTATGTCTGTGGCTTGCACAGTAATAGCGATAGAGAAGTCTAGCCGTAGTCTCGCATAAACAGTGAACAGGAAAAGGTTAACAGTGTGCAGAGAAGCAAGTAGCACGTCTAAGGGAACTGTCAAGCCTCCTATTCACCAACACCAGATTGATCACACAAAAAATGGATGAATACCAACGGAACTGCTGCGTGATGGGGGGACCAATAGTCAGTCAAGGAGGGCCAGGGGATTTAATCAGAATACAGCATAGAAAATCTCCTTGGAATTGTAGGAAATATTGGATAAGACAGAACAACAATGTAATTTTGCTAAATAAAACACATGATATTCATTGTTAATTTTACTTGTTTTTATTTTCAACAAATTGTGTATCCAAATCTACTACAAATTTTCTATGGGCTCTTAAGGCAAACATTTGGATAGTCCTCGTGGAAACATTAATTGGTCATTTGACAAGGGCTGGGAAGTTGTTTTTCCATTAACCAAATGAAAAGACAGCGATTGGCAGAATAGGCAAGGAAATGACAGTACTCTGATCCAATGAAAATCTAATTTGTCAGATTGACTGCTCTCTTGCCCCATGGATTTAAGGGGGCACCAGGGGGGCTTTAAGACCATTGAGTCTGTTTATTACTTATGCAAAATGTATATTTCTCCCTCAAAGCCCCCTCATGTCTGTCACTGTGTTTTGCAGAACTGTTAATACTCATGCAGTCTAATATGTATGCCATCATTAAAAGCTGGGAGAGTGCTCTGCATAGCATGAAGCAGAGACATGCACACTGGGCAAAAGCACACATTATGCATAAAAAACACAGACAGAGTAGTGCACGCACAATTTGCAGATACACCTGAATAAACTTTAGGGATAATTGCTCCATGCAATCCTTAGTTGCACCCATACCTCAGTCACTCAAAAGTCAATTATTTTTAAACCAATTTCATTATATGCTCTTATAGAGTTGGGGCAGTCAAACCAGTAGGCCTTTATTGAAACACAAACAACTTTTGTGCCAAAGCCAGAGAAGTTGAACCCATCCACAAACCCTGTTACCACTTTGGCTGCTTTTTTACGCCTTATTTGGTGCAGTTGAATCAAATCCTGGACCGTTTACTTGCTTGGCTTTGGCTCCCGTCAGGAGAAGAGAATGCTCCAATCAAATCAAATCTGCATGTAACAACAGCTCCCCGGCCAGCCTGACACAGGTGATTTCACGCCACTTTCAAATCATTCCCAGAAAGGGCAGTTTAAGGTGAGAATCTAAGCAAAAAATGCTCTTTTATATAACCCATATTCAACTTGATTTGCTGATTATTATTTTGGCCGCTGTAATTTCCTACTCCTGTCCAAATTCCTCCCAGGCCATCAATTTGTAATTTTGAAGCTAATGTATAAATAGCCATAATACATCAAATGCATTTAATAACTCAATAACAAACTTTGGGACCTGCTTCTTCTCTGAGTTCAATAACTTACAGCATCAAGTGAGCAGTAACCTTTTACTAAGACACAACAGATGCATGCCAGTGCTTGTGATTGTACCCTTTTGAGAAATCCATTCTTTTTGACAGCTCAAGATTAATAATGTTTTATCCAATAAACAGCTGACCTGAGCAATCGTGTGACCGATTACAAATGGCCTGCTTAAATGCGGCTGTCAGCTGTTAAAGGGAAAGTAGACTGAGCCAATGAAAAACGGCAACACAATTTCAGATTTGGACCAATCTAAACACACTAGGTGAGCAGAGGTAATGCTGTAAATCTTTGGAGAGAGTGTGGGCTGGAATAATACAATGCCCAGAGAAAAGGAGAAACTTTGCTGAGATTTAAGGATATTCTGGAGATATAGAAGCATATTGTGGCTCGTAACTAATAAAACTGTTTAAATATTAAGCTGATTTCTTTATGCACCCCAGGCAAACATTGTGTGATAGGCACAAATGAGGCTGACACGTATTTTTAATGTGGTGACTCCAGAATTAACATCTGATGGCATCGGAGGCCTCCAGTAAATTCTTCCTGTTGAAGTTACTTTGCAGTTCTCGGGGGTGTGAGCGGGTAACTAAAGTGTGGTAATTGATTATGGAATGTTTTCTGCTGGTGGTTTGTTTAATTTAGGATTCAGACCCAAATCATTCACGGCCCACTCAGCGACACAGCTGCCTCAGAGGAATGAGATGGATCTCTACTGACATCTAGTGGTGTCAAAAAGTTAATTCAGGATTGGCAAGCTTTCTGCTTGGACTCAAAAGATTACGCTGCAGGTGAAAGAAATATTAAGATTCTCCTTTACATGTAAAAGCCCTGCAATCAAAGTCTTACTAAAGTAAAAGTACAGACGAATAATCAGCAAAAGCACTTAAAGTACAAAAATAAAAAATACTTCTCATGTGGAACCTTTTATATCCATTGTAGGATTATTGTCACTAATGCATTCATAGGTCTCTTAGTTGGAGCTGATTTTAATTGTTACAAATTGGCGGGCTGTTTAATCTGCAAAAATATACATTTTATGAAGGCATTTCTGTCAATAATTGAGTCCGAAATTGTTATGGTTTTGGTATTTTTGTCCTGTTGTTTCTTCTGTTTTTGTTTTTTTATTATCTTGTTCTTGTGATTGTGTTATTATCGTTCTTGTCTAGTTGTAATACCTGTCTTTTGGTCTTTGGATGTTTTGGATTTTTGAGTTTTTTGAGGATTTTGGACTTTGTTTTTGCCTGCCTCCTTGTTAACTCCTCGTGTCGTTTGTTTTGCATTTTTTATGAAATATGGACCCAGCGGGGTAAAGGTTCAAGACTCTCCTCCATCCTATGGAGTCAGAGGCTGAGCGGAAGACCTCCGTTTTTTGCTCCCTTTACAAGGCGGATCCCACCTTAACCTGACATCTCATGTTGTTTTGCTGGGAGGATGTGGACCGGGAACTCAGTCCTCCTGAGCCTACAGTTTCACTCACCAGCCTGCCTAGGTCTGCAAAGACCTTGGTCACTGGTGCTTTGTTTATCACCCAGCCTGCTCCTTTGCCAGCTACCCCTGGACACTCGTTGGATTGTCCTAATGTTACTGTTCTCCCAGAGTCTATGCTGACCGTTGTCCCAGAGTCTACGGTGACCGCTCTCCCAGAGTCTAACTTTGCTTTTTGGGACACTCCTCCTCCGGTCCCCTTCCGCCCTCCCTGGGTTGACTTTAGTTAAGTTTGGTCATCTGGGATCCACCCGTTGAGGTGGGGGTACTGTTATGGTTTTGGTATTCTTGTCTTGTGGTTTCGTCGGTTTTAGTTTTATATTATCGGTCTTGTTGTTATCCTGTCTTGTGGTCTCCAAATAGTGTCAGTATGTTCTGTTTCCTGTTTTATTTTGATAGTCTGGTTTTCTGTGCTGTCTTGTTGTGATTAACTTCCTGTGTTTTCCCACCCCTGTGATTGCCTAACTGTTTCCCAGCCCTTGTGTCACCTCTTGTTTCCTCATAACCAAGTGAATTACCTAAAGAAACAAAAAAATGTAGGTAGAAAACTAAACTCACTAATGAAAAGAAAAAACTAACAAAACGTAAATGCAACTTTTAACTAAATTAATACAAAACAACAAAGTAAAAGAAAAAAACCTAATCAACCAATTTGACTGGATGACCATGACGTAGGCCTAGTTGCTCATTGGCCGTGAAGGCACGACGAGTGTGCAACAATATTTTGAAGTTGCCGGTACAACATTCAGAACATGCACTTTAAGGCAAATCAGCAGCCCAGGTAAAACAACAGCCAGTGGGTAAACGTTATGCGGCTGAAGACGATCTCCAGCTGAACCAGCCCGGATCCTGTTGTTTATAGAAACTGGTAGGTAACACAAAATAATAACAAAGAATAAATCCTACACTTTCAGCCTATTTATCGATCAAGCAGTAATTGTATCAACCCAAAGTAGGCAGCTCAAAGCGTCCAAACCACACAGCAACTATTGGTGAGACCCGCTATTTGAATGCGTTAAACGACAAGGTTGAAGAGTGGCCCGCCAACCAGAGATCTACCAGCATTCAATACATAGTAAACATGACGGCCGCTGATAACAGTGGAATAAGTGCAAAAAGGATCCCCTGCTTCACACTTCCGTCACCAACAAGCAAGTGGGGTGTCAGGAGGACTACTACCTGTTTTTATAGGGGGCCCTGGGGCAGTGATTGGCCAAGAGAACGCCAGGTAGTTACGAGTTGAACTCATACAGCTACATAGTTTTCCAACAAGTCCATGTCTACTGTGGAATTATGGAGAAAATCCAGATTTTGACAGTTGTATTGCTAAAGTTCCTGACTTTGCATTGCCCCCAAACAACCAAATACGGTTTCCCGTTGAATTTGAAAGCTGATTCAGAAAATACAGTTCCTCATATTTATAAGGATGTCCAACATGTCCATAGCTAATGTGGAATTATGGAGAAAATCCAGCTCAAAAATCTAAATTTTGACAATTCTATTGCTAAGGTTACTTTGTGTGCTGGGTAGAGAAAATGGCCTCATATTTTAGGTTACTTAAAAAAAACGTTTCTCCCATTTCTTTTATTATTTTATTACATATAAAATATGAAATATTCATTTCCATGTATTATACTTCATGTCAGTAGACACTGTTGATCTGCTTCACCGTAATGGGTTGGCGTGGAGACGGTAGCTCAAGTGCTCAGAAATAAATGGCCAGCATTTGAGAAAGACACCTGTGGAACAAACTACATTTGACTACTGACTACTGTACACTTGACTACTGTAACGGGGTCTTTACAGGTCTCCCTAAAAAATCAATCAGACAGCTACAGCTGATTCAGAACGCTGCTGCTCGAGTCCTCACTAAGACCAAGAGACTGGATCACATCACTCCAGTTCTGAAGTCTTTACACTGGCTTCCTGTGTCTCAAAGAATTGATTTCAAAGTACTCTTGCTAGTTTATAAATCCCTTAACGGTTTAGGTCCAAAATACATTTCTGATCTGCTACTACACTATGACCCCCCCAGACCTCTCCGGTCATCTGGGACAGGTCTACTTTCTGTCCCCAGAGTCAGAACTAAACAGGGTGAAGCAGCTTTCAGTTTCTATGCTCCTCATATCTGGAACAAACTCCCAGAAACCTGCAGATCCGCTGCTACTCTCAGTTCTTTTAAATCAAGGTTGAAGACCTTCCTTTTTGATGCTGCCTTTCTTTAAATGACTGCTCATTTCTTTAAATTTCTTATGCTGCACTGTAACTTTTATTCTTGTGTTTTATGTGTCCTAATGTTTCTATTTTGTTTTTAACTGTCTATTCATGTGTTTTAATGGTTTTTAATGCTTATGATTTTTAACTGTTTGTACTTGTGTTTTATCTGTTTAACTGATTTTGTGTGAAGCACTTTGAATTGCCCTGTTGCTGAAATGTGCTATACAAATAAAGTTGCCTTGCCTTGCCTTACATATGATATCTAGGTAATGGTAATATAGTTATATTAATATTGTAATAACATAATAGTGGGGTAATATATGTAGGAGGAGGAGCTGGGATTTAGACAGGAAGTTGAATGTGAGCAGGAAGCCTCATGGTTTGTGTTATCATCTCTCCATACTATCCGCTTCAATCTTAGACATTCTTTGATATTGATGTGCAATATGTATATTTTTGATGATGATTGATAGCGCATGTTAGGCTGACGGTATGCTTCAATAAGCTTGTTTGCCACCGTTATCTTGGGTTTTGCCATATGTAAGTATATTTTAGTTTATTTAGGTAAACAATATAGGTTATACTACTATCACAGTGTAACAATACATTGCGTATTTCTTTTATTTCATCTGACATGTTACCTAGCCTACTGTATATACTACGCATTACAGCGGTGTGTAGTAATGTTACTTTTACTATCATTGTATAGTGTCAATGACTCATTAATATCTAAATAACTGGTCATTGTGTTTGATCCCAGTTTCACCCTTTGTAAGTCAAATAAACTGAGTTACGATGATTCCAGTCTCCAGTGCTAGATGGTGGAAGGTGTCATGGTTTCAGTTTTGTTTCCTGTCTCCCTTTTTTCGTTGTTTTCTGTTATTCTCCGTGTTTTCTCCCTGGTCTTGTGTGTCTTGTATGTTCTTTAATTTTGATTGTCTGGTTTTCTGTGCTGTCTTGTCTCTACCTGCCTTGTGTTTCCCGCCTTGGATTGTCGTCCCCGCCCTGATGTGATTCACCTGTTGCATCATCTGTTCCTCGTTTGCTCATTACCTCTTGTATTTAACCTCTGTGTTCCCTTTGTCTCTCGTCAGATCCTTTTGTGTTTAGTTTGTTGGTTCCTGTCGGCTTGTTTAACGTTTGGACACTTCCCTGTGGTCTTTAGTCCCCTTTGAGTTTTTCCCTGAGTTTTCCCTGTCTCTGTGCTCCCGTTTTTGTGTTCCTTTTTTTGTTTTTTCTTTTCTCTTTGACCTTTTAGATTTTTGAGATTTTGGACTTAAACTGTTTTTTTTGGCTTGTTTTCATGTTACTCCTGGTGTTTGTGTTGGCCTTTTTTTGCCCTTTTTGTATTTGCCAGTTTTTGTTAATAAAGCTTCTATGTTTACTCTCTTCCTGCCTATCTCTGCGTTTGGGTCCTCAATTCCCTAAAAGTGTGACAGGAAGGTGTTTAGCTGCTGGTCAGATTGCCCATGGTTATGTGCATGCCTGCATGCAAGACACATTTCAGTGTAATTTTAAAATAACAGTAATTAAGAGATTACCTGGAAACTACCAGAAGCATTTCCAG
>NC_045750.1:20583789-20584014 GCF_008692095.1 Etheostoma spectabile | reverse complement strand
TGCACCTCTGTTATTCTAATATTACCATGTAATAAAATTAGTTAGTTTTGCATTTTGCACAATTGATTTATAGTTATTACATAGAAACTACAAGAAGAATTTCCAGGTAATCTCTAAACGATGCCCAATTGGCACTAAGGGGCCTAAAGTGTGCCAAGAAAACACCCCCCCAAGCCCCCACACCATTACACCACCAGCAGCCTGCACAGTGGTAACAAGGCATGA
>NC_045750.1:20583595-20583779 GCF_008692095.1 Etheostoma spectabile | reverse complement strand
TTCTCATTCTGTTTACGCCAAATTCTGACGCTACCATCTGAATGTCTCAACAGAAATCGAGACTCATTAGACCAGGCAACATTTTTTCAGTCTTTAACTGTCCAATTTTGGTGAGCTCTTGTGCGTGAAAATTCCAGTAACTGAGCAGATTGTGAAATATTCAGACCGGCCCGTCTGGCACCAA
>NC_045750.1:20583485-20583585 GCF_008692095.1 Etheostoma spectabile | reverse complement strand
CCACGCTCAAAATTGCTTAAATCACCTTTCTTTCCCATTCTGACATTCAATTTCGGAGTTGTCTTGACCAGCACCACACCCCTAAATGCATTGAAGCAAC
>NC_045750.1:20581483-20583475 GCF_008692095.1 Etheostoma spectabile | reverse complement strand
TTGGTTGATTAGATAATTGCAATAATGACAAATTGAACAGGTGTTCCTAATAATCCTTTAGGTGAGTGTATTACCTCTTTATGATCACACTGTTATCCTAGTATTACCATCTTATTACCGCGGTGGAATGTAAAGTGCTACCCAAAAACTAACTTTTCATTAATTCTAATATGCCATTAGGTATAAATTTGAAAAATGGAGTTATACTCTTTGAACGTTATCGGGAACGCCTTCTCTCTGAGAAAGTATTCCTAAGGGGCGGCTTTGGCTCAGTGGTAGAGCGGTTCCCTGCCAATCGGAAGGTTGGTGGTTCGATCCCCGCCCCTGCAGTCATTGTCGAAGTGTCCTTGGGCAAGACACTGAACCCCGAGTTGCCCCTGGTGCTGCGCATCGGAGTGTGAATGTGTGTGAAAGTTTATCTGATGAGCAGGTGGCACCTTGTACGGCAGCCTCGGCCACAGTGTATGAATGTGTGTGAATGGTGAATGTTTCCTGTAGATGTAAAAGCGCTTTGAGCAGTTGTTAAGACTGGAAAAGCGCTATATAAATACAGCACATTTACATTTACATTTAATTAAGTCATTGGCTATCACAATCAAAAACGGTCTTTTAATAAGATAATATCTCTAGTGAGCCATTTCTACAAATAGATTGACTTGTTCTATTGGTGATGCTTTCTTATTCCATAAGATAGACTTGAGTGGAGAAACGTTATGATAATGACACAGCTGCAGGCCAAAGGAGCTTGAATAGATAGATAGAATTGGGATAGTATTAACATCAATCTTGTGATGTTGTAGTTATATTTCAATAAAAATATAAGACCTCCTACACTTTATAAAATGATATTGGAGATAAAGTACTGCTCTTAAACATTCCTTAAACCGTTTCACCTTAAAGGTTTAGTTCAAGTCCCAAAAGTCCAGAAGGTCAACTCCACCTTCATCCTTAGAACCAGAGAACACTGCTTTTTTAAATGACAGTGTCTGTTTTTCCATAAAGTCAAAGTCAAAGTCAAAGTCAGCTTTATTGTCAATTTCTTCACATGTCAAAACATACAAAGAAATCGATATTGCGTTTCCCTCTATCCCAAGACTTTGTAAATATGGTATTTACGTCTTTATATGTTGAATCAAGGACATTGAGAGAGGGCAGCGTAGACAAATTCTGCTTGAGTCAAAAGAATCATTCCTAAAATAGAAATGTCTCTTTGAAGCCATAAATTCAATATTATTGTAGTCTTCTGATGTTGCCCTTGATTCAGTCTTGATTTTCTCTAAAGCTTCAGGGTTAACCCTTAATATTAAAAAATATGAACTACTTTCCATTCACTCATCAATGGATTCCATCATCTCTTCATGCAAGGTTAAATCTGAAGTGAAATATCTAGGTAGTAGTATAGTTTTATCTAAAAATGCTATCAGAAGGGAAGATTTATCTAACAGTTTAATAGATATGAAGAAATCCTTGAGTCGCTGGCTTACCAGAGACCTCCCTATCTTTGGTAGAGTTACTCTATGTAAAACAGAAGGTACTTCCAAAGTAATCTATCCATGTCACTCTGTAGGTTTCTTCTGGTAATGTTAAGAAAGCTAACTCAATTATTTTCCAAATTTCCGGAAAAATATAACCCATTATATTAAGAAATCACAGCTGGTTAAAGAGTATGTTGTGGGTAGTATCAAAGCCTTGAACTTTGAATCAATGTTTGATGAACTGGTTGAAAACATATCTATCACAACCAGATTATATGTGGTTTCACATACATAGACATCTGTTTAAAGAAGTAGGGGCTTGATTTTCTTGTGCAATGTGATTTTGAAGAGACTAACATTCTTAAAATCAAACTTTCAAAAACTAATTCTAAAATTTAGCTAAATGATTTTCACCCATAACATTTCTCCACATGGATCCACCTTATGGATTGTACTTTAGTTAATAATACATACAATTATGAATATTTTAATAATGCTATAATAATAATAGTTTTTT
>NC_045750.1:20573811-20581473 GCF_008692095.1 Etheostoma spectabile | reverse complement strand
AGGATTGAGTGTGCAGGAATATGGTTGTATTATCCATAGAAAAAAGACATGGCCCATTTCCCAAAAGCCAAAGAGACTCTCTAAAATAATTTATGAGATATAGCCCTGTGACTTCTGGTCTGAGCTACAGTTCATAATAATAGCAGTCCAACATCATTGACCTCATAAATCATATTTTTTGGTATTTTTTGATATTTCTACATGGCAAATAATTTACTAGTAAGTGTTGTAGAGTCATAGAAAACCAACAGACCCAACAGCCATGACATGCATGCTGCTCATTCTGTGTAATTGAATCTGTAATTGAAAGGGGCATGTTCAAAGTAATAGCAGTGTTGTGTTTAATTAGCAAGGTGATTGATTCTGTGAAGAAACAGGTGTCAATTATGGCCCATATTTAAGAAGGAAGGAAGCAAATGTTGTGCATGCTGGTTATAGTGCATTTCACACTGAAATACTCGTTTCCAGACATTGCTCTCAGGAAGATATTTTTTTTTAATTATTGTGACGCATATAGGACAAAATAACAGAAAAAGTTAATATGCATAACTATTCACCCCCCTAAAGTCAATACTTTGTAGAGCCACCTTTTGTGCCAATCACAGCTCCAAGTAGCTTTGGATATAGTCTCTATGAGCTTGACACATCTTAACACTGGGATTTTTGCCCATTCCTCCTTGCAAAACTGCTCCAGCTCCTTCAAGTTGGAGGGGTTGCGCTTGTGAACAGTAATCTTTAAGTCTGACCACAGATTTTCTATTGGATTGAAGTCTGGGCTTTGACTGGGCCATTCCACATTCACTGTCACATGTTTCCCCTCAAACCACTCAAGTGTTGCTTTAGCAGTGTGTTTGGGATCATTGTCCTGCCTAAAAAGTGAACCTCCATCCTAGCCTCAAATCACGCACAGAGTGGTACAGGTTTTGCACAAGAATGTCCCTGTATTTAGCACCATCCTTCTTTCCCTCAACTCTGACCAGTTTCCGAGTCCCTGCTGCTGAAAAACATCCTCACGGCATGGTGTTCCTTGGGTGATGTGATGTGTTGGGTTTGCGCCAGACATAGCGTTTTCTTTTATGGCCGAAAAGTTCAATTTTAGTCTCATCATCCCACAGCACTTTCCTCCACACATTTTGGAAGTCTTCCGCATGCCTTTTCACAAACTTAAAACGTGCCATTTTGTTTTTTGCTGAAAGTAGTGTCTTTCTTCTGGCCATTCTGCCATAAAGCCCAACTCTATGGAGCATACAGCTTTTTGTTGTCCTATGTACAGATACTCCAGTCTCTGCTGTGGAACTCTGCAGCTCCTCCAAGGTTACCGTAGGTCTCTGTGTTGCCTCTCTGATAAATGCCCTCCTTGTCCATGTGTTTTGGTGGGCGGCCCTCTCTTGGCAGATTTGCTGTTGTGCCATTTCCTTTCCATTTGGTTATGATAGATTTGATGGTGCTCATGGGGATCATCAAAGATATGGACATTTTTTTAATAACCTAACCCTGACTTATACTTCTCAACAACATTGTCTTTGTCTTTTTTTTCTTCTCTTTTTTTATTGATGTTTTGGTCAGACAAATATAAAACATAACTGTTACATTATTACAGTTACATGGATATGAGTAAAATTATGTATTTTTTCATTATTTGCCCAGTCTATTATATTTTTCTTCACGAAATATAAAATAAAATAAAGGGGAGTTTGCCGTCAAATTTGTCTAGCGTAAAAAACAAATACTTTACTTAAAAAATCTTTATCAAACACCTTTTCAGCGTCTAATGAAAAGGCCACAGTTGCTGTGTCATTGTTTCTTGTCCTCCACATAACGTGTAAAAGTCTCCAAAAGGTTGTCTGCAGAGCTCCTGCCCCGCATAAACCCCACCTGGTCCTGATGAATGAAAAATGGGACCACTTCTTCCAATCAAATTGCTAAGATTTTGGTGAGAATTCTTTCATCCACATTAATTAAAGATACAGGGTGATAGTTAGCACACCACTGTAGATCTCTTCACTTTTTAGAGTAGCCTGAAAAAGAGAAAATAATGCCTTTAACCGCCTGAAAAAACGTCAATAGAGCTGTACTTTTAAGCCCTTAATTTTAAAACTGTATATCAGAATGCTCTGACCTTAGAGACACAGTGGATAGGTGATGTCTCTCCCAGACTTGGAATGAAGCTGGAATAACGTCAGGATTCCTTTTTAGAGTAGCCTGAAAAAGAGAAAATAATGCATTTAATAGCCTGAAAAAGATTTAAATTATACTATGTATTAGACATTGTAGGCTTTATTTTTAAAATCCTACATCAGAATGCTCTGAAATTACCTGAGAGACACACTGGATAGGTGATGTCTCCCCCAGACTTGGAATGAAGCTGGAATAACGTCAGGATTTCTTTTTAGAGTAGCCTGAAAAAGAGAAAAATATGCATTTAACAGCCTGAAAAAGATATGGAGTAATAACAGCTGCTCTCACGCTTTCAGGTAGCCTACTTCTTTGCATTGCATCTCAATATACGACTAGTAATCTATGGGCAAGATCTTCTATGAATTTCTTATAGAAATCTACTGAAAACCCACAGTTTCCTGGGGGCTTTTCCTATCCTGGGGCCTCTGATCGCTTTTTTGACTTCATCTACAGAAATATTGTCCTCCAAAAGTGTTCTCCCATCCGGTTAAAACTGGGCTTTCAGTTGAGAAAAAAAAACATTCTAGTTTGTTTTTGTTTATCCCGCCCTGAGATTTATACAATTTTTGATGGTGGTATTTATGTCACTTTTATTCGTGATCATCGTCTTTATCGAAAATTAATGGGATAATATTTTGAGAGTGTATTTGTTTTACTTTGTTTTATTTATGCCAGTACCTTACCAGCCTTCTCTCTCTGCTCAAAATATCGGTGCCTAATACAAAACAGGGCAAATTCCATTTTTCTGTTTAGTGTATCATTTAATTTGCATTTAAGCTCGTTCAGATAATTTATGTATCTGAGTCTTGTTGATAAAATAAAAGTATTAAATTCATTTAATTTAATTCATTTTAAATATTAAAATTGTAAATATGGATATTTATAAATTTTCCCAACTGAATGTATCTAGTATCTAGATATTTATATTTTCAGGTTTATTTTAGACTTGGTATATTTATATTTATCACTCTACATGCTCTGCACACCCATATAAACATTTATTTATTTTCATTCATATAACTAATATCTCGACTTTTCCACTGTGTTTTTTTTATAATTGTTTCTGCGCTGTATGGTTTTTAAGCTGTGAACTTTGCACGTGATTTCGTACTAGAGTGTGGTATGACAATAAAGAAATCTTGAATCTTAATTGTGAATGAATGGAGGAAGCCAGAATACAGAGAAAAGCTACAGAAGATTCTATATGCAACTGTGATTCACAAATGTTACAGAATCACATATCAAGACAGTGAGGAGGTGTCAACTCTTCAATGTCAACAAGAAGAAGCAGACAAACGACTACTTTTCGTCACTGTCTCACTTCTCCCTCGCTCAATCACACACACACACACACACACACACACACACACACACGCCGGCTCAACGCACACACCAGCGCACAAGTATAAACATCAGGCCACTTACGTTATTTGCACTACAAAGAGTGTATATATTTGTTATTTATTTTTGCATTGCTAGCCTTAGTGATAGTTGTGCCCACTACTTTATAATAATAAAGTAAGTGAATTGTAACGTATTTCTCTTTGTTTGAGAGAAATCAACCCTACCCATTAATGGGAAAAGAACCCAATTTGGTGTAAATTTTACGGTTTTTAACCATTTACAGTAAATAAGGGCTCCCCCTCCCTACAAAAGACAATTTAACCACTGGTACTATATAATAAAGTGTATACATGCATACATATACGTACATAAAGTTAGCGTAATTAGCGTAGTTAGAAAATTAGCGTAAATAATCCAGTAGATGGTACCAATGTTCAATCAACGTTAGAGTTCTTTCAACGGTAGGGGAGATCTGGGACAGTGGAAACACTTTGTAATTAAAAGTAATTTACAAAACGGTTGTATCACACTGAAAACTAATATTTTTCACTAGCAACCTACACGAGTCATCTGTCAAATACAGTTGCATTTTTAGCTTTGAACAAAACCGTTGAGGAATTATTACAGCAAGAGTTGGACGTGCATCATGTTTCATCTGTCCCTCCTGGGCGGGACGAAGGAAACGGCATGGGGGGGAACAAATGAAAAATACAGTTTAAGCCATATAAACTTCCTAAACTTTTTATCATGAATGTTACTTCCAAAAGGTGTTAATTTTTAGTTAACAACTAATTTCCATCATGAAGCGTGTATGAAGCGGTTATTGAAATATCATGCACTGTGGACGATTCAGCCATTTTTATAGCTAGAACAGTAGGTTTTTTCCATTTATATTATGTTTCTATTGTGGAACATGTCATTTCACTGGGTTTTTACATGGGTTAGACCACTGGACATCAAAAGAACGCCCCACAGCCCGTCAGTCTCCATAGGATAACATGGGGAAACTCAACCCCCCCCCCTACCTGGTGGGCCAAAGATATACTTTCATCTTTCTACAACTGCTTTTCCAGGTCTCACCTCCCTAAATAATTGTATAAACACGGATATTTGTGCATTTACTTAAAACCCATGGAGTTACAGCCAGGTCTGGGACAGTTGAAACAGCTGTTTCAACCGTCCCGACATAGACATTTACAGCCTGTTTTGCTTTCCATATGAACAAGCATTCAATATGAAAGTATGGGATTATGGAGAACACTAAATGGTCTACTGAATAAACATGCAGTCAAACCTTTCAATGAAAAACACTCAAAGTTAATGATATTTGAAGTTTACTTTTGACTATCAAAATGCGTTTATCGGCTGTAACTCCGTGATAAAAGGAAATAACAGGAAGATTTGGCTGATAGAAGGAGGTTAACATGCTCTATATTTTCACCTAAAGAAGTCTGTCTATCATCACTGCACTTGCAGAAAACTGGACTTTTCATTTCATCAGTTTCATCAGTCCTGCATTTCAATCGTCCCGGATCTCACCTACAGGTCACATAAGCTGATGAGGTACTAGAATTTAATTTATCATTTTATTTTTATACTGTCAGTACTTTTAGAGCAACTTGTAAATTGTATAAAGGGCCTGGAATATGTATTGAATAAATTGAAATACATTCACTCAATACATTTTGTCTGGCGGTGACAACACAACCGTCTCGTTCGGTAGGTTATCCGTGGTACTATCCACTCGCCATACACCTAGTCTCTTTTTCTTTGCTCTCACTTTTTTCTCCATGTGGCTAATCATAATCATAGTCATATTTCCTGGGTCCTGCTGGGTCCTGTCTCCTCCCTTAATGCTGACTTCTGTTGTATTGGCACAAGGAAACAGTGCATTTAAAGCTAATACATGCATGCACAATTGCTGCGTACAGTTATTTTTTCTTTGTGTGTCGGGCCTTCCCTGTGGCTCTTTGGCGCCCCTGAGGGGAGATGCGCCTCACCTATTGAGAAGCGCTGCTGCAATACATTCATGGGTTAACTACCAACTGAAGAATGCCCACACAGTTAGATTGTGCATTTACCTTAAATGGGAGGATAAAAAATGTAATCGGGGGTATTTGTAAATATACTAAATAAATAAACTTCTATTTAGGATTTTTTCAGAATCAGCTTTAGCCAATGACGCCTATCCCAGTAAGCACACATACATCGCCACAACGTATGCAAAAGATTGCTTCATCTGCAATTGATCGCGGGTCATTCTGAAGCATAGTCTTTTGAGCGCCTGGGCGTCTTATTATTATGGAAATCTATACATTGCAGCCACTTATTAACTATGTTGATTAAATGTCTTACAAGTTCCGCAGTTGTTCATGGGTCATTTGGAAGCATCGTTTATTGAGCATCTGGACATCTTATTTTGATGGAAATCTATACATTGACGTGGGCAGGAGTTGTGAGAGTAGGTAATGTACAGCTAAAGGACATCATCATTGTGTGTATAAACCTGATCAACAAGTGAAAAGAGTCACGTATGTTATTGTCATAAAAGTTTTTTGTATGATGCAAATTAAACACCTATAGTCCGAATATATCTAGTATTCGGGGCAGGTGCAATGCCACTCATGATTCTTATGTGTTGCTCTATTTTTCAACCCCCTGTGTGTTCAAGGGTTCTCTATTACATTTTTGAGAACCACTGCGGATTTGAGAACCACTGTGGAATTGGCCTGCTCAAAGAAAGATGCACTAATGATTCCAGAAAAGAGGAAGCCATAGAAGAAGACCTACACAGACTTTCGAAATGGGTAGGTAATAAACTATTATTAAATCATATCCATCTATCAATAGTAAATATTTTAACCTTTAGGAAGTTGTACTTACAAATACAAAATGTAACCCAGATGTGCAGTGAAGGAGAGATACCACACATCCTTCCTGCCGCTGTCAGACTTTATAATCAACACTGCTCCAAGTACACCACATGCACCATATGTGACAATTTACTCATGTGGAACATCAATGTACACTTTCTTATGCAATATCAGTAACTCCTCTGTGCAATACTGTGAATACCGTGTTGTTAAACTCTCTGTCTGTATACCTAACTGTTTAAAAATGTCCCCACTGTGGGACTAATTAAGGATCTCATCTTATTCAAAATGTTTTATATGTTAGTCTTTGTCAGATATCTCAATTGCCATGATGACCAAGCTATTGAACAGGGAAATGTGGAAAGCTGCCATCTTCCCAGTCATTACTTTGCAAAATCATCTGTGGTAAGTTTACAAAAATCTTAATTGAAAATGGGACTAGGAAGTAAAGAGAGGGCCGCATAAAATGGCACCTTTGGTATCAAAAGTAAATACTTTTTACATCATTGTGATTACCATGAAACCCTGATGTTAGCTATTTTAAAGAGAAAGTTATGGCATATTTTATGGGACAATGTATAACATGTTATTTAAAGCTTTCATTTAGAAGCTTTCATTTCATGACAGTTTACGCACCGAAACGAGTACTTCAGTTCAGAAAACAGATTGGGATTTGAATTAAAACTCTAAAGGAACAAAACATGTGTTTTCCCGGCTGAAAGTATAACAAATATTTTATTATATTAGCCTAGATTGTGCGGGATTTTTGCGTAACTTTTGGCCGTAGCTGTATCCCTTCTACCGTAAACAGCCCACCTGTTATGGATCTTGAACTTCATCCAAAATTAAACTGCACACACTACAGCCCCCCCTACTGACCAAATGGCCTTACTGTTCAGTTATATTAAAAGGCTGAATTGGAGCTTCTGAGGAACATTTGGCATTGTTTGCATGTTAACAACATTTGGCTTGCCATATTCTACTTAATCAAACCGGTCTTCTGTTCACATCTTCAAAAAAAAAGAAAAAAAAGGACTTACGTTACAATTATTACTCAACCACTTTATTTTAAAATTCCATGTATTAAAAGATACTTCTTTGAATAACGCACTTAACCCAAATCCTTTGTTTTTGACACAGCAGCAGCACCGAGGAAGCCTACTTTCCCGAGTCCAAAGCTGAGTAGGCCAACAAGGACTTCCCTGACTGGTAACAGACTGGAGAAGAGGCTAGAGCAGAGACCCCCTTTTTTAGCTACTGAAATAAT
>NC_045750.1:20572837-20573801 GCF_008692095.1 Etheostoma spectabile | reverse complement strand
ATAGACAGTGGACAATATAGTGTGAAATTTAGTTTTTGTTCTCCAACATGTGCCCTCTGCTGTTGTGAAGCAGGGATACACAGCTCACGGGTGTGTAGTCAAAAGTGAGAAATATTGTATATTTCATCGATTCCTACAGATTAAGAAAAATGATGAATTTTCTTAATAATTAAATGTTACCTGGAACACAGGCAATAATCGAGAAACACACACACACACTAAACGTGAGAAAACATAACTTAAGTCGTTGCACACCGTTCCCAGGAAACATGCGTGCCCCGGCTCTTTGCCTGAGGGAAGGCTTACAGTCGCAGACTTAAAAAAACACTGGTTTAAGCTTGCAATAGTGTTTTTGTACATTAGCCCTTAGTATAGACCACAGAAGGTTAATTATCTCAAAATATAACTACATGATCAACAGTTTTTTTGTATTTTCACAATAGCTTTTAATGTGTTAGTGTGATATTTTATACAATAAATTGAATTTATGTAAATTGTCTTTGAGTACCCTAAAAAGTGCTATATGAATAAAATGTATTATAAGTAATTGTATATGATTTACCTATCTTACTTTAGCATTTCCTGTAATTTAGTAAAGATACAGTATTTCAAGTAATTTTGTGTGACCTATACTGACCAGTTCTGTTAAATGCCGGATCAATTGAAATCTTCCTGACATATGTCAGGAAGATGTGGCTGAGACCGCATCTATAAGATGTATAGCAGATGTTGAGACAAAGTATATGAGCCCGCATTTTTACAATGTATGACGCATACGTTAAAACAATGTATATGAGCCCGCATCTGTACGATGTATGATGACGCTAATGAGTTAATCTGTACTAGGTATGACCTACATAGTACAGATTAACTCATAAGGAGGCCTCTGGGAAGAACCAGGACAAAATGGAGAGATTATATTTCCAACCTGGCCGGGAACGCCTCGGGATCCCCCAGTCAGAGC
>NC_045750.1:20569299-20572827 GCF_008692095.1 Etheostoma spectabile | reverse complement strand
GACTCGGGAAAGGGAAGTTTGGGGTCTCCTGCTGGAGCTGCTGCCCCCGCGACCCAATTCCAGATAAACGGATGAAGATGGATGGATGGAACATACGTTGCAACGACGTATATGAGTTAATCTGTAGCTACTATGTATGACATACATTAGAATAATGTATATGAGCTTGCATCTGTACGATGTAGCTATGACATACATTAGAACAATGTACATAAGTACAATGTATGACATGCGTTGGAACGGTGTATACGTTAGGGGTGGGCGGATCGATCTAAATATCGATAGTATCGATGCCAACGCTGGTATTGGTATTTGATCGATACAACTGTAATTGAATCGATATTTTAATTTAGATATCTCTCCTCTACGTTCACTATACTTTTGCTTGTGTCTTCCACCTTCCTGAGCAAACGCCGCTTTCACATCTTGGCCCACATTGCTCCTCCTACCCCTCCTGCTCCTCTGCTGTGATTCGTTGTGTGTCGTCACGTGACTCACTGACACAACGCGCACAGGAGCAGCGACTCGCTGTATTCATTCTACATGCCTAATAACTAATATTTTGTGCACTTCAATACATTATAAAAAATATGCCTAAAAATTGATCATTCATTCACCTCAGAAATAATGAAATGCTCTCCCCTACACAAAAGTATTTTTTAAGTAAAAAGTACGTATTGGTATCGGCAATACGGACCCTATATGTATTTGGTATCGGATCGATACCAAATTTTGCAGTATCGCCCACCACTAGTATAGCCTACGTCGCGGAGAGAGTGACTACATTTCGCTGAAACGTAGTGACGTCCCGGGGACTTTGTGCCAGTAAGCAAACGAGCAATATAATACGTATTGCCGCCGCATTTTGATTACATCACCAATACATCGCGGCGATGTATGTGCGCTTACTGGGATAGTGTAAACAAAGACGAATTTAAGTCCGGCTTTGTGTTGCTCTCAACACAAAAAGGCATAACGTTTAAGGCTAAAAACAAGGTAACAACAACATTTGATTACTCTACAGATATAATAAAGTGTACGACGATGTACAGTGGCAACGGTGAAGTCTATCCACACGTTAGAGTCACACGACAGGCTCCTTCGGTAGGTCGTCCGTGGCACTAGCCACTCGCCATAGATAGCACAGTAACACTCAGCCCTCACCGGAAAAATGCTTCTTGGCCTAAACTGGTCTCCGTTGAAATCAACGGGGTCACGCTGTTCATTTCTTTGACTGTCTATGCGCCAAACGCTGTATATAGTTTTCTTAATACATCCCTGTTGTGGACGCTCGCTTGCCCCTTGCTCACATCGAGTAGCCTCGTGACAGACTGTGTTGTGGTTGAATAAAGAGAAGACGTGCAGTGACGTCTTGGTCATTTTATGGTTGATCCTGCGTCAAGGCAACATACTAAACCCTCAGTCAAACTGTTTTGAATATGTTGACATTGTTGAATTGTTTTAAATAAAACTGTTGGGGGGGTTGGGGGGAATCACTTGCGTAGAGCCTACCGTAACTGTAAGAATAGACGCCCTACGAAAATCTGAAAGAGTCATATAAAACATCCATGTTTGAAATCCGTTCGTGGTCCGTTTGTGGGTCTTCTTGCGCGTGTGTTGTGTCGTTGCGTGTGTCGTGCTGGCAGTACTGCGGCTGAGATGCGGAGGAGGAGTTTGAGATCACTTCCTCTCAGTTGACGTTCAGCTCTGGACCTTCCATGCTTGCGATGAGCGGGCTCTAATAATAGGAAGAATACCGTTATCCGAAAGAATGTTTTTGAGACCGAAGACATATGATCTTTTGATCGTTTGTACTGTAATATAAGGAATGACCGAGTACCTGTGTAGTCATATTTTGGCCTTGTTTTTCTTCTTCTTTTGTCCTCTGATCAGACTGCCGTTTGCGGTTAAATAAAGCCCACAGTCATACGGAATGTGGTACAGAAGTGATTTAGAAGATGGATACGAATTGAATAAAACAGGTAAGACGACTTGGGATGACATGATGATGCCTAACTTGCGAATTCTAAATCCACGGTTTTTAAAAGCCAAGATAAGCGACAGTACAGCAGCTAGCACAGGCGACCTTTTTTCTATGATGCTGTGATACGTGCCACAAGGCTACAATGAGGTGTATAATGGTTTATTGCTGTTTGATACAGCCAGTTATGCCCAGCTGCAAGTAAAGTGAGCAGAGAAGAAGAGTAAGCAACAGCAACTGAGATCTGAAGGTATTACACCTATTCGACCTAAACGAGCAAATGATCAGCCAGGTTGATGTGGTTGTAATCAATAATTAATCCTTATCAGTATTCATTGTTTAAATAAGTTTGGCATGTATAACAGTATAGAACATCTAGCCTATGTAAGAAAAGAAAACCAAATTGATGAAGTAAGTAAAGCACTCCACTGGTAAAGTGGAGCACATCATACAAAACCCTCATGTGTGAAGGTTAACTCATTTTTTAAGTTTTTTTACTACTGCCTTGAATCATTTATTTGGGGAACAAACATTTGTAAATCAATCAGTGATGGCAATAATGTAAGATGTTATACACCTAGTCTTCCTGGAGGTGGTCAGGGGGGATCCACCTGGGCCTGGCAATACTGTACATGATCCTGACAACAAGGAAAAATGAATTGCAGATAATAAAAAAGCAGACTTACGCAGTCTTACCTAGATCAAAAAACGATTTGTGGATTAATCGATCAGTCAGTCTACAGTCTACAGAAAATGTATTGGTTTGAGAAAGCAGACACTTCACAGGTTCCATCTTCTCAAATGTATTTGCTAGGGACGTCGGTCCTCTGTGGTATTCATCAACATATTTTTGGTTTTGGAAAACCAAAACAAGACTTTTGAATGTATCATCTTTGGCAGTCAACTACGTCAGAACATAAAGTGTTTCTTGTCCTCTGTGAGTTTAGCTCAATCAAACATTGGCAAGTGGCCCACCTGATAACCCCATCTTTTTGTGGCAGTATAAACTGTGTAACAGCCCTTTAAAATTGTTGTTTTAGGCTCCAGTGGTGGCAGTTCTCTAGGATGGGTCCCTGGCCACGAATCAGCCTGGCACAGCAACCCCCCCGGCCCTGGGAACAGTATCTCTGGTGGGCGCCGACACAGCACAGTGTCTGACAGTGGTGACACTGGAATTGGCACTTACTGCTCTGACAGTGTGGAAGGTAAGATATCCCGAATAAATATTCTGCATTGTTTGTCTCTTTTTAAAAAGGTTTAACCGGCAGGGTTTTATTCACTTAAATCAAAGGAGAGAGTGTGGTCAAACTAAATGTCAGCAGTACAGAGGTGATAACTTTAAGACTGCAAGGGAAGCTCAGCTTCCCCTAAAATGTCAAAAAAGTATTGGTCAAATAGGTACTATTGTGTTAACATTTTATTGACTAAAAATGCGTTAGAATACGTTAATCTCGAAGACAAGGTCGTTCAGAATCAGCTGACTTGATTTGCTTCTTATACATTCCTGTAGCGTCACAGTGCATTTCCCTGTTGAAGCCTAGCGTCCA
>NC_045750.1:20558106-20569289 GCF_008692095.1 Etheostoma spectabile | reverse complement strand
GACTTCAATGGGGCTGCTTTGAACAGTTTTTTTAAGTGCTTCGAAACTAGATGGTCATTGGATAAATGCCGCGATTATGTTCCGCCCACGGACGCTCAGCTTCTCTGGGAGTCAATGGAGGAGTGGGCTGGCCTGGACGCTGGGCTAGTGTCACAGGGCTGAACTAGCCAGCTTGCGAACTGCACACAAATGCAGACAATGCTACTATTGTTGATCTGATTTTGGGAAAGACATTTGAAAGTGTTCCTTACGAGTAGAGACTGAAAATTAAACAGCAGGGCACAACAACACCTAAGATTGATTTAGTGCAAAAAGATAGGTCAAAGTAACTTTAAAGAGATTCTTTTCAGCTCTCCTGGTATGAAAACATTATCTTACTGGAAGTGTTGTGACAAAGAAATGTACTGCTGGCCATGCCTCTTGATGAAACCATCTCAGGGATATTATAAATTATTATGATTATAAATAAATGGACAATTTTTATGATGTTGGCCAAAAATGAGCTTTCCCCTCTTTGAAAGACCCGCAGCCACCACTCCAGCAGTAGTAGTGTTGATGATCATTTTTGGGATTATTATTAAAGAACTCCCATGTTACTTGATTCTGCTAAACTTTGCACTGCACAAAAACCTCTGTTTTATTGTTACTTGAACTAAGCTGCATGTTTGTTTTAAGGTGAATTGTAATTGAAGTTTAATAAGAAAATATTAGAAAACTGTGTCTGCGTTATGACACATTACCAAACTATATCAAAACTAAGAGGCTATTGCTCTGACTAGTATCTTTCTAGTTTGGCTACAGTTTCGATCGGGTCTAAAATGTAATTGTAGACATCAGAGTAACAACGTACTGTTACTATCTCCATCTCTACATAAGAAGGGGTAACCACGGCAGGACTTCTCTGCTGGACACCCTGCAAACCAGTGTGCAGGCGTTTGATAGTGAGTTGGGTTGCCTCGGTGCCTGTGTCGATTACCGGTGGTTTTCAGGGACTTGGCTGGACCCTGGAGTGCCGGTGCTATTCATCCAGCACTCCAGGATTCAGCCAAGTCTCTTGTTCTGTGTGCCAGTCTGGCAGCCACATGTATGCGCCTCGTGCAACAGCTGATAAAACAACAACATGAGAAGCACCATCTATAACATTTTTGTGAGCACTTAATGCCTACTTAGTATCACATTTACAATATTGGGTTTCCTGTGCCTTTTAAATAATGTATAATAAGGTAAAACACATAACTCTAATAAAGGGTTTTTGTAAAAAATAAACTAAATCAATACAAACAGCACAGAACACAGTTGCCGCAGCATAATAAATACCAAATTGGCATAAGGAAGGAAAGTAAGCTTTACTGCAACTGCCATGATGCCAGTGCAGAGCTCCTTTTATAGTCATGTGGACTCACACCCAGCAATCTAGAAATCATTAAATGTACCTTTTGGCAGTTGCATTCTTATAATGTTTTTAGTTCTTGAGTTTCTGCATTTTGAACAAAGGAAAATCCTTCATACTTTATGTTTATTCTATACAGACTAATTAATTACAATATGTTCACGAATATGCTTGTGTTGATGACAATGATGTTTAACAACAATTTTTTAAAATTCACATTGTTCCTATGGTCTCTTTGGCATGTTATGTCTTACAGACGACTCCAGTTCCAGTACAACGCCTTTGTCTTTCCAGCCACTGTATGAGCATCTCATGGGCCAGGATGATAGTGCCACCCCTGTTGTCCATGCCATGCTGTCCCCATCTTCCTCACCCTACACCAGTTTTAGAAAGATAGCCACACCGAGCAGCGCAGGTCGCTGGAGCAGGTCTTGCCAGCTGCTTATGCCAGACATGTCTCCCCTGAGTGCACAAAGCTGCCTGGATATGAAGGACAATCAGCCTATCCGGAGGTGGTCCTCTCTCACCAAGTTGTCATCTGGGGCTGATAAGAGCTTCACTCGGACGTCAGTCAATCAGTACAACCCAGATTCACAAGGCTCCCTGGACAGAAGTCAGTTACATGGGTACAGAAAACAACCTCATGGTTCAAACTGGGACCTTTATTTACCTATATCGTCTTCCATGCTCTGCAATACCTTGCTGCAGCGCTCCCCAGGTGCTGGCCCCTGCTACCGATACAACCACAGCAGTAGATCTAATGGTTTGGAAACAGATCTGTCCTTTTCCTCAGCTCTGTCATCATCCGTAAAACACAACAGTTTGGACATGGACTGTAGTGCTTTACCAGAAGCTAAACTGGTTCGGGGAGGTGCACAGGTTTATGACCTCAGCTTACCCAACCAAGCAAACTCACTGGGTCATCAGACTGATAGAGACTCCCCGATTCAGCCTGCAGTTCGCACCCAGATGTGGCTGACTGACCAGATGGAGTACAGACCCAAAGTAGAGGGTGGACCAGGCCAACCTGGTCAAATCAGTGCTACTGGAACAGAGGGCTGTGTTGGAGATGGCCCCTTCTCATGTCAACAGGGACATCAGCAGGAACTAGGGCTTAACCAGGTAAGAGGAATATAACTATAAGTATGTTTGTATGAGTACGTAGAGGAAAAAGAGAAAAAAAGCAAGGGGATAAAGTAGTAATCCAAGGTTGGCAGAAGGATGTAGAGGATTGATGGAGCAAGAAGGTATATCTTCAAAAAAGGATATACATGCACAATACACCTGACTTAAAATAATGACTTAGTGCAATGTTAAGTTAAAGGTGCCCTGACTGCAACCAGAATCAATTGATAGACTAATAAAGTAACTGGAATTTACTGATTATGAAATAAATAAATGAATAAATATAAGCAGTAGTATATGAATAGGTAAATAAATAAAATAAATAAATCTTTAAATAAATAAATGCTTTACATTTATTTCTACATTTCTGTCTCCATATGTTAATAAAGTAGAAGGTCCTAGCCTCTACCATAGCTAGATTTTGTTCTACTACTTTTGCTTTACATTGAGACATTGTACGGAAAAGCAACAGCTCTCCACTGTTCCCTGTTATGTTCACAGTAATATTTTCCTCATTGATTATACGTTATTTCACCCACAATCCATCATTCACTTAATTAGACTGTGCATTTTCATGACTTGCATGCCACGGATAAACTGCTGGTGGTTGCTATTGCTGAACCCACTGAGCTAGCATGTTGTTTGTATGTATGAGGTTTGGCGGCTTATCCCGTGTTGGATCATATTTGGGTCGGGAGATACTCTAGCCATAGATGTAAACCCTGTAGAGTTCAAGATTGTTTCATTATGTCGCAATGCATTGTGGGAATCACGGTACAGGAGTAGGTAATTAAAATTGTAACGTTGGTCATTTGACAATTAGGTTTTATTTATGTCATTTTAAGAAAAATGGTTCAGTATTGTTGCATTGTGAACTGCTATAATTGGTCTCACGATCGACAGGCAAACGCCTGATGAATCCTGTTAGTTTTCACCATTTTCCTACTTGGAAAAAGACACAGTGAGACTGGTGTCTGAAATTACAAAGATGCGTCAGATGGCTTGGTGTCTGAAATTACAAAGTGGCGTCAGATGGCTTGGTGTCTGAAATTACAAAGTGGCGTCAGATGGCTTGGGTCACCGCTGTACGGAGGAAAACCATCACCTTCCACAATATTTCCAAAAAGCAAAAGACATGCTTGTTTGCTCACGGCACTTTCATAAAGGTAAGGTATTATTATCGAAGCTGGGGTCTTTTTGCTTTGCTTTGTAGTCAACTCTGTTAGCATTAGCCACAATGCTAACTGCTAACTGATATGTTCAATAGATTTTCAGCTGCCAGCGTTAACTACATTTACATTTAATGTATTTATTTAGCAGTTAACTAAAGTTCTGCTGTTCAGATTAAAGCAGTTAGTGCGTTGCTGTGTTTTGGGATCAAGCTGTTAAATATAAAAATGATTATGTTGCTGTTAGGCAAATTAGCATATCAATTCTTAAAACAGTGGATTATTGCACGTGAGTGAGTAATTACTCCTAAAGTGTAACAAACCCGCATAGACAAGCTTTCATGCTTAATAGCTCACAGAATCGGTCATGTATGTCAACACTGATGCTTGGTTAACGTTAATGTTCAACGATTTTCTCCACGGTTACTTTTTTTTATGGTCCATAACTTTTTCAATTCCTTGGTGCCAGCAGGCTAGATTGGCCGGCTACCCTAATATTTAGAAGCCTTTGCAGCGTACCACTGAAATGGTTGCCGCTACCCACAATGCACCATTCCATAACTCCTACGCCCAAGCTCTATAAGCAATATTACACAAGAGAGTGTGATTTAACATTAGCACAGCAGTGATGCGGCCAGCACCAAGGTCCGTAACTTTAAGCACCACGAAAGTGCCAATCCCTGTGATTGTGCCCACACAATTGCAATTTGTGTGTAATTTGTAATATTCAAATACACAATTTGTTTGGGTTATGTTATTTAGTTTTGCATTTTTCGTTTGTTTTTATTTTTATTGTTTCGACTTATTGTTTTCAAATTCTGTTTAGTTTAAATTATTTTTGAAAGCAGGTTTGCTAGTTTAGTTTTTATCTTTTGAAAATGCATAGTTTTAGTTTAGTTTTTATTAGTTTTAGTGTTAGTTTTAGTCTTTTTTGTAATTTGGGTTATATTTCAAGGACAAGATTCTAAAAAGGTCAGAAAAAGTATTGTGTAATAACTCAACAAAAACATCATACAATTTTTTAAATATGTATCCAACAATAACACCAGTATGTACAATGTACATATGGGCACAAATATGTAAACAGTCACACAAGACACAAGACGCTGCAGTAAGTGCAAAATGTGTAAGTGACGTGTGCCAGGAATTAAACCTAAATAGCCAACCTCCTAAATAAGACATAGATGAACAGCATGTATTCAACCCATTTTTTTCAAGCGTTCATAACACTATAGAGTAAGCTAATATCCACAACAGTTTTACAGTTTTTCTCAATCACTTTAGTACATTTAATTAACTTTTGCAAAGCAATAAATGCCTTTCTGTATCTCTCAAATGTAAATATGGATGTCAGTCATGTCAACATGTAAGTGCATCAGAATGACAAGTCCTTGTGTCATTGTTTACACACAGTCAATATGTTTAGCATTTTATAACAGTGAAACACATTACGATGAACATGATAAGCAATTGATAATGTAGGAAATAGAAACAGCAGACAATTGCACACTATTATTTGCATAAATGTGCCAAAGCATTTGATGTGTTCAAAAGAATAAGAACACTGCTTTTGTGTGACTACATGGTGTGTAAGTTGAACAAGTGGTTTTGAGAATTCAGTTTCTGATCTGAGAAATGCACCAAAGTCACTGAGAAATACTGTCAATTTACCGCCCTGAACACACTTTTTTTTAACACTCAAAAAAAAAGATTTGACACTATAACCACACTCACCAACGCCTCTAATCTCAGGCTCATCCTCCTCCTCCTCGTCTGACCCCTCCTCCATTCACAGTTCATCCTGCTCTTGGCTGCGTCTGAGACAACACCATCACCACCACGACTCTGCTCTTGCTTTTTATCCCTGAGAATCCTCAAAGCCTTGACAATGTCGGAGCCAAAATCTGTCACAATGACCAGCACCTTGTCTTCTCCAATACCCCGTTCATCTAATGTCTGATCAGTGCAGCAAGCAATGGACTACCCTGTGTGAGGGTGCTCCAATTGGTGCAGGTTAAGCAGGGCTTGGTGAACCTGACCTCCAGGCGGATGGTAAAATCAAGCTGACAGACTAATAAAAGATGCTGTTAATCCTTTCTTGTTCCAGCCATCTACACATATAAATTTTGCAAATTCCTGTGAGCTGGAATGAGCTAGAAACATGAAACTTGAGGGAATAACTGGAAATGGTGTGCGTGTGCTTCTATAGAAATATGAACCCAATTGGCCACATATTGGCGCTGTAATTAAGGCTTCAAAATGCAAACTTGGAAAGGCCACGCCCCCCACACTGTAAGTCTGATTGAGTTGAAATTTCTTACACAGGTGCAGCTTAAGTGCTCTACAAAAAAGCTACCAGGACCATTAACGTCGGCTTAGAAAAACTTTCCGCCATTTAGAATTTTTAGATTTTTTTTTTTTTACCGTAGCTCTGATTGACACAAAGTTTTCAGTGAATCATCAATGGATCAAGCTTTTTACAAGTTGTATACTTATGTTAATTACTTTTCAAATTATTGACCGATGAACTTCGAAATGGGCATGGCTCTGGACGTAAATGAACACAAATCAGCAACCGTAAGGCCAATCATCGCAAAACTCACAGGGAAGGTTCAGATAAGTGCCCCAGATACACCCAGACAGTTTTATATACATACTGTACGCCACTAGGGTGCACTAAAAGCGCAAGATAGGTGAGTGGCATTACACACATTTTACTATAAATCACATATTCACTCATCACAAATCTCTCAGGATATGTCCTACCTACCTGAACCACGCCCTAAAAGTTTCATTCAAATTGGGGGGCACCAGGGGGCACTATAAATGCAAACAAACTGCAGCTGATATAGTGCAAATCGGGCTTTAAATGACTAAATGTTTGTCCAATCAACACAAAACTTCGAGGAATTGTCTAGAATCTAGACAATATCTAGACTCTAGATAATGATCTCACACATACACTGCAAGTCTCATTCAAGATGACCACTAGGGGGCGCTTTAAATGCACAGTAACTGGACGTGGAATGATGCAAATCAGGATTTGAGCAATTCATCGTTATTCTGGTGTTGGTCATCTTTACTCAAATTGCTTTGAGTTGGACTGAGCTACATATCACATTGAATTGAAAATAAATGTTTTTGACAAATCAGTTGTATTTTAAACACAGTGCACTGTGTGTCCAATCGTTTCAAAGCTTGCAGGATATGTTTTATAATGACTTTGGACCACATGTGTGAAATTACTTTGAAATCGCTATTGAGAAAATAGGCCCGAACCTGCGAATTGCCGTTCGCAGCTGTATTTTTTTTATTTTATTTTTTTATTTTTGCCAAACAGACAATACAGTTTCAGTAAGTTATACTTTTCGTTAACGATTATAACCTTGATTTGTACACTCTACTGTATGTGTTTAAGTGCCTGTGTTTATGAATGTTTCCAGATGCTGATAGGGGCCTCCCTTCCTGTCAAAACTCTGGTGAAGGTTAAAGAAGGGCTGCTGAGACAGCGAGAACTGGAGATAGAAAGGTATTGTAGGACACACTCACAAATGCTGCCCTGACACTTCCACTAACACTATTCATTGTCACATGTCTCGGTCTCACTCGGTTCAGACCAAAGTCCCTCCTTTTACTTTTAGTTTGTATGTACTATACTTTACTATTATTATAGATAAAGCCATCAATAATATCCTCCATCCCTCCATGCTGGGGCCCTGGCAGGTCTGTGACTGGTCCTTGGTGGGACTGGCCTTGGCTGGTATGAAACGCCCTGTGATGACGTTAACGCTAGCGATGTCAAAATGAAGCTTCATGAAGCATTCTTTTATTTTCTGAACCCAATAGATGGTGCTCTCTGTTCAATAAAGGGTTGAAAACACATTGAATTGCGATTCCTTGAGCCTTTTTCCTAAAACCAGGACCCCCATTTAGTTGCATCAACACATACAACTAATGGTTCATGAAGCTTCATTTAGAAATCACTAGGGGTGGGAATCTCTGGGCATCTCCCGAAATTGATTTGATTCCAATTCAGAGGCCAACAATTCGATTTGATTCCTATTCAGAGCCCAACGATTTTATTCTAAACCGATTATCAATGCATCTCGATATAAGAAGCCAACCCTTGATTAGCTTCTTAGAACATAAAACATGAGGTGGGCTTTCCACAAGGGGGAACCGTGATTATGAACTCAAGTGTTTATTGGCCTGAAATCAACTGTTCTTATTATATTTGATTTGTATGAGAGTGCGCTCCCCTCAGAGCATACTTTTATTAGATCATGATGAGCAGGTCATGAAAATATTATGCTGAAGTGTTTTCTAAATCCCTGATAGATTGTTTTTCCAGAAGGAACAAGTGAAATGAAAAGAGACACGTCTGAAGTTTCTGATTATACTGATCTGTTCTGCCTGTGAAAGCTGTGTTATTTACCAGAACTGCAAAAAGTAACAGATTTAGAGCTTCCCAAACTTTCAGAAATAACGGTGAGCGCGGCATTTCAGCAGTTGACTGGCTGCAGCAGGACAGGCCAGGTCAAACTGACACGATTTTCACACAAAGAGAGAATAACAATGTAGGGCATATTAGGTTTGTTGTTCACAACAAGACACAAATAATTATAATTTTGACGTAAACAGTGTTTTACGAAGTTTATAAGCTTTACCCCTAACTTAACAATTCACAAATTGCGTGATTTTTAAAGGAGGTTTTGGACTGGTGAGCCTTAAGTATGGACCGTTGGATCAGGGATTCTCAAAGACAGGGCTGTGATCAGCAAACACTCATTAGCATTATAATGCGCCATTTTGCAACAGGTCTCCCAGCGCCCAGCTTATGCTCTTACCCCGGTTAAGTGAGTAACTATGTTATGCCAGTTCTCCCCGTATACATGAGCGGGGAATAATTAAGGGAGTGAGTCTAAGTGGTGCTCTCCAACTGGGAGTAACAGGCAAGCTAAAAGACCTTCAGTTGGGAAGGCGAAATTCTAGGTGGCTTCATCTGTACCAACGCAACATGTAATGCTCACAATCCCTGAACAAATATGTATTTTGCTGTACTCTTTATTTCACAATTTGTAAGCAGAAAGAGATTCTGTGTTTCAGACAAAAGCAGCAGGTCTTGCAGCTCCATGCCCGGATCAGAGAGAATGAGCTCAGAGCACAGCAGGTCCTGCAGAGCCAAAGGGCGTGGTATGATGACCCCTACATTCAAAATACTAAGGTAACACCAATTCATAATGTGATAATCACACCGAACATTTTCATAATACAAGTTACAGCACAAGTTCTGATTGTCCAACAGGAATCAGCCATGAGGACTCCATCTGATAGGCTGTGCTGTGATGAAGAACTTGGTAGAAAGCTAGTAGTGGCTGAATTGGAAGTACTCCATTTGAACGAGTTCTTCAAGCAAGTCACACAAAAATATACAGAGGACATCCGAAAACTGGAGGAAAAGGTACAGCAGACAGAGAATTCAAAATCATTAATACAAGGAAGTGAAAGAAAACTGATCGCAGAGCAACTACTTTCTCTGATCCTAAAGAAAATATAGGCTGCTTTTACTATTTGAAGGGCAAAAATTGTTTTTGAAATAACTTTATTCACCAGACATGATTTATTTAATGAACTGATTCAATTAATTGTGTTTTTATACATTGAAAATAGTTAAGGGGGTACCCAATTTTCAACCAGCTTCGTATCATAACAATGTAAGGTAGTATGTGTAAATGAACTATGGCTAACTTCTCAAACCCAGACCAAAACTCAGAACAAACTATAAAACTAGACAGTGCTGATCATATAAACCAAGATTCTCTTACTGCATTTTAACTGTATTTTAAGTGTCTCAAATTAAACATATTATTGCTTACTTTTACTGTAATACAAGATCCTTTGTTACCAGCTTGCCGCCATATTGCTTTCTGTGACACAATCGTGTTACACCTGCGGGAGCATTTGTTGGTCAGCATCTCTTTTCCGTTTTCTCTGGCCATATAGCACCAATTTAAAAATATAAAAAATACTTTGCACCATTGTCCTGCATAGAAAGAGTTTTATGAATAGACCCTCTTCCCAGCAGCAAGGTACTTTTTTTAATTACATCCAATTACTTTTTAAATCAGTTTTTTGTTTACAGATAAGGACAAGGGATCGCTATATCAGTAGTCTGAAGAAGAAGTGTCAGCGAGAGAGCGAACAGAACCAAGAAAAACAGCAACGCATAGAGACACTGGAGAAATATCTTTCCGACCTGCCAACACTTGATGAGGTGCAGGCCCAGGCTCAGCAGGTACAAACACATACGTAGGTTGTGGCTACGTAGTGTCTGCCAATACAACCTGAGCGATGTTATATACAGAAGGGTTAAAAAGCAGCGGGGTGAAAATTCTTACAGGTGCTCAAACAATTCAGTCTAAGTCAAAAGTATGAGTCAACAAAATAAAGAAAATAAATACTTCTTGTACTTAGCTGTGTCAAACTGTGTTGGTATCCTACCAAAAACATAAAATCTAAAGATCAATATGTGTATGTATTGTTTGTAAAGCTTAATTGGTTAAAGAATAGCCTCGCACTCTAGAATGACTACACACCTGGTCTTTTTCATCAAAACTTTGCTCAGTTCTGTTCGGTGACTGTGACTACACTGGCTATGTGTGCGTGCTTAGCAGGAGGAGGTACAGCAGAAGGTCAAGGATCTGGAGAAAACTGCATCTCGGTTACAGAAAAGCCTCGACGAAGGATATGCTCTGATGAAGGAGAAAGACATCAGGAATGAGATGCAGGCCATGAGGGAAAAGGAGTTGATTGCATCTGTACAAAGGTACACACTTTGCACTTTTAAACTTTAAATGCCATTGGGCCTCTAAAATGACTTTACTGTCAGTCTTCACAAACTTCTTCATTATGCTGCAAACTGCTGCTAACATGCTCCTACATGTACATGTCTCTGTCTCTTTCTCTCGGCCTCTCTGTTTGTGACTATGTGTCTTGGTAAAGCATGCAAGAGAAGGTGCAGCACTGTTTGGAGGATGGGGTGAGGTTGCCCATGCAGGACCTTAAGCGGCTTGAGGTGGAAAACACTCAACTTCTAGAGCAGCAAGACAACAGCCGCAGGGTAGCATTGTAAACACACTCATGCACAAATGAATGCCAACATACAAAAAGGCAACAATACATTAACATGTTATCTTTTCTTCCCACCAGCTGATTGAGCATCAGAAAGAACAGATTGAGAGACTGACCTTGAAGCTAACGGTAGGTTAATATACAAATCTACACACTCAGAGTTTCTCAACCTTGGGGTCATGTTCTTGAAACATAATAAATAAGTGTGCTTAAATATTAAAGCAACCTCTCACCACAACACTGGTCAACTACTATACAATACATCTAGAGGTGGGTAGAGTAGCCAAAACCTGTACTCAAGTAAAAGGACTGTTATTTTATAATAACTCAAAAGTAGTCCATCATAACATAGATAGATAGATAGATAG
>NC_045750.1:20557393-20558096 GCF_008692095.1 Etheostoma spectabile | reverse complement strand
AGATAGATAGATAGATAGCACTTTATTGTCCAGAAATTTGTCTGGAAATACAAACTCTAACAATTACAACACAACAACCTAAAGACAAAAAGCTAAAAACATAAAGGCATCATAAAAAAATTAATAATTAACTAATATCAGGGGGACCCTGCCCTGCAAGAGTGGTTTTAAATAACCATAAATATAAAGATGAAAGTGGGGGGCACTATCACTTCTTTGCCTTTCTGTGTTGATTCAGCAACAGAGATATTGACAGAGGAACAAACAGGGCTGCATGATTATGGCCAAAATGATAATCGATTATTTTGATCAATATTGAGATCTGATTAATTATCACGATTATTTGTTGATTTTACCCAAAACAAATTTTATTGTCACATAAAGCAGTTATAAATAGCCTATAAGCAATTTATAACTGCTTTCACATCCATATTGTGCTAGAGATCTTCTACTAGTCCTGGACTAAAAATTATATCTCTGTATTTTTTGGTTGGATGGCGATACACAATATATACCTCTATATTTTTACAAAGTGGGTTAAATGTTCAGTTTAAGGTCAAAGCCACTTTTCACAAGCTCTTTTATTAAAACATATTGGGATTAAAATTAAATGCAAAAACAGGGTTTCCTTCCCAGATTGCATGAAAATTATCTGAAATAAACAGCCTAGGATATATATATCTCTGAGAAAGCTCCTTCACTT
>NC_045750.1:20555839-20557383 GCF_008692095.1 Etheostoma spectabile | reverse complement strand
AACAACAGTAACAGACTGATTAAAAGAGATAAGGTGCAAATGCTACTCACAGAGCGACGGCTGACTCATTATGAATGGGTCCAGCACAGGTCGAATGGCGGGTCAGCGGAGTTATACGCGTTTGTGTGTCTGTATCGTCACTGCACTGCAATTTTATGAATTATGATATTCTGGCCATGGGCCACATCTTTTCCCAGGTCCAGCCGGCTCTGTCTCACACACTATTATTCTATGAACTGAAGTTAGTTGCATTTAATAACTTCTTCTGTGTTTTTCGCTGTGGCCACCGCAATAGCAGATTTACCAGCAGAAACACTGGCACAAATACAGGTTTGCCTCTCATGCTTAACAATAACAGCTGTGTTAATAACAATTAATACTGTGGACAAATGACAGAAGTGTGGACCGGGGCTGTTGCCTCTGTGTCTCTCCATGTTGCTATGGAACTGTGTGTGAGTGAATGGGGGTGGGGCTGCGCGGAGAGTATGAGGAGAGATCCAAAGACAGGCACGGCTTTACAGAAGAAATGGGTCATGTAACGCAACATTAAACCATATCGATATAAACAACCTTGCTTCGTTTGTGGAAAGGCAGCGGCTGTGAAGACATTAGGTGCACCGGTGCGACCTAGAGGAAAAATATTACTTGTGCCCTAGAGCCCTGTCAGCTAACAGACACTAACTAGCGCTGGTCACTGCTGTTGTCTGAAAAACAAACAGACGTGACAAAATGTTGTTTAATAGCAAACTGGTAAACCTTGTGACCAACGTATGACCAAATGCTATCTCTTGTGATCATGCTATCTCTGTGACATCTAGAAACTAAGCTGCACGGTGGAGGGAACAACTCTGACTGGCACATGATCAGACAGTGGTTTTACCGAGCGGTAGATTGGCTTTGCAAAAAAAAAAAAACGGAGCGTTCTATGAACGGAATTAAGTATTTAAAATGACGTTCGATCGTGCAAATTTGAAAGTGGGAAGCCAAAATTGTGATTGTGATTAAAATTTTATTAATTGTGCAGTCCTAGGAACAAATGAGTGTTTACTAGTGTTTACTATAGTGCCTAACGGAACATGAATTAGCAAGTACGCCACCCAATGAACTATGCTCCAATCTATAGTAATGCTAAAGCGTGACCCCTGCTCTTAAACACTCAAACACTCCCAACACTTCGCAACGCAGGTTTGTGGAGCTGAGTGTTGCGGTTTCGGTTTTATTTTCCATATTGTTACAGCCCTAGTATTTTGACGTAATCCAATGACACAAAAAAAGTAATCCACAGCGATCAGTAGATCCAGAAAAAGGGTAATGGTGTATCCAGCAAGGCCTATGAGTGTACTTTTCTAATAGGGTAAATGCAATACCCATCAATGTACCCAAAAAACAGAGACACAAAACAAATTTTGTGGAGGATACCATGTCAGAGTTCCGTTGCTGAAAGTGTGTGTGTGTGTGTGTGTGTCACTACAAGCCTGCTGTGAGTCTCACAGGAACATACTGTGTGTGTGTGTGTGTGTGTGTGTGTGTGTGTGTGTGTGTGT
>NC_045750.1:20539592-20555817 GCF_008692095.1 Etheostoma spectabile | reverse complement strand
TGTGTGTGTGTGTGTGTGTGTGTGTGTGTGTGTGTGTGTGTGTGTGTGTGTCAGGAATGTGCTGTGAGTGTGTGAGCTGGAGAGTAAATGTCAGAGGAATGCACAATGTCTTTGCTGTTTTTCACAGCGAGTTTGAGCAGTACGATACCAGTACCAGGAGAGATTTCCCCTTAATCTCTGGGTATAGGGGTGGCACAGAAATGCTGTCTGTTGTTGCAGGTATGGTAAACCTGGCTGTTCCCTTGGTTCTGGAACCTTTCTGCAGTGTGATGCCTGAATCAACGTGGCTCTTGCAGCAACCTTCACTGCCGTGTTTGTGACCAAGAGCATGGTCCCTACCATCGTCTGGAATGCCAATTCTTTCTTCTGAAGTCTTTTACGACCGCAAAATCCCCTGGCTCAAGCTCGTGGAGGGGTTCTTTAGCTAGTTGGGGCAGGCCTGCAGATACCTAAATTCTTATGGCAGAGAAAGCAGAAGAAAGTTGCGTGTAATATTTCAACATAGTATGCACACATAGAGCTGTGGAAGGAAGTGGTGCTTTAGAAGCTTCTGTCCCTACGCTGGGAGGTTTGCCAAAAAGAATTTCAAAAGGACTGAGGTTACTGCAAGTCCTATTATACAGTGAAGTATTAGACAGATCTGGGCGAGGCGTACAAGTGTGTTGCAATTCAGCCAAACAATCATGTGGTTCTCCCTCCCCTGGTGTAGGCAAGACAGAAGCGGGATTAAGTACTGTATTTAACAGTCACATTAGGCATATCCAATAAGCATGTGTGGTATCTCAGATAATGTGCAGCAGATAAATATGAAGATTTTTCCTGAAGTAGGATCAGAGAAACAGCAATGTGGTACTAACAGAGTGAATGGGGCGTAGCCAACAATGTCCCTAGAGGCTGTCAGAGCCTTTTCAGCTGCAGCTACTAGATCAAGTTTAGGAGAAAAATACGCTGCAGGTCTGAGTCGTCTGAGGTTGTAGGAAAACACAAGTCATGCAGCCTAAGCGTCCATCTGCTGTCTGAGTGAATGGAAGTTTAGGGTTAGGCAAACCTAAGATAGGAGGGCTTGTTCAGACTGTTCTTTTGTGGGACCCGCAATTAAACAATCCTCCACATAATGCAGCAAGCTAGATCCTGGTGAAAGGGTTAAACTCTCGAGGCTCTCTCTCAGAGCATTAATGTAGATGGTTGGAGTCTCACTGTATGACAGAGACGTGAGAATGTGTACGGCTAACCATCAAACAGAAAAGCAAACCAGAATTGACTGTCTTTATCCACTGGAACACTGAAAAAGGCGTTTGTGGTGCGTGTGGTAGGCACAGCTTTACTCAATTTGTAAACGCTGCGCATATCAGACATGCATAGGGATAAGAGTTTCCTGTAGCCCCCTGTAGATGGAGGAAGTCAGTCAGTCTGTCACAGTCCAGGATAAATTGTCCTAAGTTTCTCCACTGATCTGTGGGGGATTTAGACAAAGAAATATGAGCATGGGGGTGAAAATGTTCTGTTTATCAGTCAAGTTTACAGATACTGCACATTTGTTATTATGATAGTAGACGAAAGACCGCTCCAACTCATCCGTCAGTTCATAAAAAAATCATTTCAGCATATGTTTCAGCTGGTTCTAAGGAGACAAAAGAAGTACAATGTGTGTCTTGTGGTTTCATGAACTCAGCTGTAGGTGACACCAGATTTTATGCTTCAGTCTGCAGATTTATAGCCTGAGTCAGAGTGTTGTTATCAAGACGTACAACTTAATGACCGGTGGGGGTAGGTATTACATCTGTGCCAAACTGGCACATGAGGTCTCTGCCTAACAGATTTACAGGACATACAGGAGAAAGCAGAAATTAACATTTTGCTTTTCTCTCTGGCTCAAGATCATTGGGTTCAATGTGCACACATTTCTTGGGAGTTGTACATTTCTGTTTTTAGTTCAGTTTCTGACTTGGAAACAAAGACATTTTTAGAACAGAACTTGTGGGCCTGAATCAACCAAAAACTCAATTTCCCTACCCTGCACATTTAACACTGCTGTGGGCAACTTTTAATACACATCGGATGAATACATGGAATAAGTCGGCATGCAAGCATGAATTGTTTTAAAAATTGGTTGACGACACTAATATGACCAGTGTCCCTTCTCTTGGCAGTTGTAGCACATCTCATGTTGTTGATGGTGACAAAAACACTGATTAAAAATGTACATTGAAGTGATACTGGCCTTAAAGACCCACTGATAGCTGTCCAATTCTCTGCATTGCATTGTGGGATATGGGCGCTCCAACAGGCTTTGCATGCGCCCAGCTCGGCTCATATCATAGTGTTCTGTTTTACAGCATACTGTAATATTTCACCGTTAATAAGATAATATGATTAACAATATGATTTCAATAAAGAAATTAATACCATGATAACATCTAAATAACTGTTGATAGATGTAGTGTTATGGTTTTAAAAATATCAATAAACAACAAAGCAATCCAGCTTCCCTGGCCAAAATAGACCAAAATAATAACATTAAAAGTAATGCATACAAACCATGATATGATCTCATGAATAAATGTTGATTAAAACAGCTGTTATAGGGTTATAAATACCAAAACTGCCACATATTTTAAGGGGATGTGTTCCGTCTTTCATCTATATCCAACGGTGAGGAATGTCTATCTGACGGACCCCTATGTTGAAAAACAACGCAAAAGGTGCACCTCTTTTGTTGGAACTTGCCAGGGGTGCTTGACCATGCGTCACACATTTGACGAGTAGGGAGTGAGACTGTGTTGGTGTATTGGGCACACCCTCCAGCAGATGACACTTTTCATATAGAGCAGGGCTAACAGTTCCCCATGTGCTAGCGCTTGCAATGGTAGCACGGAAAAACTTATCCCAATGGGCTGGCGTCTACAAATCCTTATATGGACTATGAATACTGTTAAAAGGCAGTGTGTAGAGAATGATACTGCTGGCCTGAAAGCCTAATTGGCCTAATTTATTTTTTATTTATTGCTTTATTTAATTAATGGCCAGTGCCTGTACACGGAATTGAGTGACATACTTAGTCAGATAAGACCTCATCTAACGGAAAGATCACATCAGGCCTTGACTACTGTAACGCCATATTATCTACTAAGTCAGTTCTATATCTCCACTCAGAGTTGTGAGTTGTCACACAAAGACTTGTGTTTCTCACAGGGGGATGATTTTATACCATCAGTTTAATAAAGAGATATGGAGATATTTTTAACTTAAAAAGAAAGACAACATTCATATACGGTGAAGACTATTAGCCAATACAATTATATCTGGAGAAATAAAGTTGGACCGGTGTATAGGGGGTCAGGTTAAGTAATGCATGAGAGAAATTGTTAGTGGAAACTAAAATACATACTGTTTTTTCCCACTAAAAAAGCAGCGGCAGGTGGATAAAGGGCTGTCGGTGCATGTGGAGATGCCTGAAGTGGGACGGTTGTTGAAAGAGATGTCCCTATGTCTACTGGACCTCCAAGCTCTCTGCAGCATCCTGGCTCAGAGAGCACAGGGGAAGGAGCCTAACCTGTCTCTCCTTCTGGGCATGAAATGTATGTGGGTTACACACACACACACACACACACATACACACACACACACACACATTAGTAACAGTATTTTTTAAGTTACATCTTAACAGCACAAATAGTGAGGTATTTATCATACATCAGTTGTGGAAAAAAAGACATTTTGGATTTGGATTATCTGTTTTATACTCAATTTTAGCCCATAAAGGTATTCTGAATTGTGTTATGTCTGAATGGATAACCACTATGGAGCATCAAATTGTGAATGAAGTCCATTGTCCAATTTAAATGTTGTCTCTGTGCCCAAAGAATTTAACGACCATGGACTTGAAAGAATTTGTAATTTTTCTGATTTTCACCAAGAAAATCACAATTTTAACATGCTAATGTGAATTGAAACAAAAACATTTAGTTAGGTTTAGGCAATGAAACTACTTGGTAAGGTTTAGGAAAAGATCATGGTTTGGGTTAAAATAGTTAAAGGAGCAATATCTTATATTTATTGCATTAAGTCATAAAATGACCATGATTTGTCATATTTAGAAAACATGCTAAGTTGAAATACTTTTGTCTCTGATAATAATGCCAAAGTCAGTTTGTTCTTCTTTTAAATTTCTACTTTGGTCCATAATGTCTGTATTTGTTTTGGCCTGTGTGTTAGACACCCCAGCCGCTTTGCCAGATGTACCGTTAAAACGCAAACACAGCCATGGAAGCAGTAACCAAACAAACTAAGTCAATAGAGATACATTCTTTCCGCCCAATCTAAAAAAACCTCAGAGGGCCACAAGGTCACGATGTCTTTAGCGGTTGTTACAGTAATGTTTAACTGACAAAAGGTGACCGTCAGCCGGGTAGGTTGCGTTTTTTTAGCTTAGTTTAAGCATCAAGCTAATATTGACATTGTCAACGCTGACTTTTGGTTTCACACAGGACACAAAAAACATGTCCGACTCGACACACAGAGAGCAGTGTTTCCACTACCATTATTTTGGGCTGGATGACAATACTGAATGAGCAATTGTATGTACTGTAGGCAAACATTTGGCTTAAGTCATAAAAGTCTTTAAACTAAGTCTCAGTTCTATGTTTATTTGTCTTAACCATTCCTGAATTAACTAAGTAACAGTCTGCCGCACTGTATATTATCCATTACCCATGTGATAACTGTGCTTTCTCTGTCCAGCATTGAGTGTTTCAGCGGAGGAGAGTGACTGCAGTGTAGCTGTGGAAGAAGAACTGAGGTTCAAGCTGCTGGAAGTCGGCCAGCTCAGGAGAGACATTGATGACCTAAGGAAAAGCATATCAGACCGCTACGCTCAGTAGATGGGTGACAGTTGTTTCTTCCAGTGACAGCAAGTATCCTCAAGCTCTGATGACATTGCTCTAACCCAGTGTGTGTTTAAACTTTTACTTCCATATACTTCATAGATAATTACATAAATATTAACCTTAATTATAGCTACAATTATAAGGTTACAATGCAGACTTTCCCAAAACAATTACTTTGGGCCACCTTCACGGTGTGGATTGTACATGATGGCAGACCATGGTTATGTGTCATGTATCAATCATGTTGTTCAGCCTACCCACATATGGAGTGGTTTGCCTTCACACTACAGATTTGTGTTGGATCCAAGACCAGTATACAACAACTTTGACTAGAGGTGTGACGAGATCAAACTGTAACGAGACTTCTCGTAGAGGTAGAAATTGACTTGCGATGTCGGTGACAAGTGCAAAGCAGACGCCAGTAGACAAGTCTAACCTGGTTAGTTTTTTAATACATCTGGATTTGAATATGAGTCTGGCTCGGACCTCTAAATCAGCATAGAAGATCCCCTGCCCATTCTCTAAAGTTGACGTTAACGTCAAAGGGTACAGTTGCTCTCGCTATCTCGTTTGCACCCGACACACACACACACTGACTGCAGCGTGCAGATTGCTCTCCTTTTTTTAAATAAGTTCAGAAGCAGACTCATTAAACTTTACTTATAATGATATTGAACAAAGAGAAACGTTCTCCCCTGGTCTTAAAATTGTCAAAAAACACTACAAGAGCAGACTACTTTTTTGTTTACTGCTGCAATGAAATGCTTAACCTTGGTTCTCTGAGTAAAGAATATTTTTCCTGTCATATTTCTTAATTCAAGTTGTCTTTAAATTAGTGTTAAAATCTTGCCTCGTCTCGTGAACCCAATTTCGTGTCTCGTCTCGTGAGCGGAGTGTCTCGTCATACCCCTACAACATACCAAACATACCTCTCTTGAAAAACAGCCTTGGATCCGTAAAAAAACTCTCAAATCAGCCTATGTGTGAAGACACCTATTGTCTGCCAGAATCTACACAACTGAAATTAAATGTGTGTATAGAAATGAGAGAACAGTATCACTAAACTGATTTGCTATGATGAAGAGGTAAGCTGAATTCATTACTGAGTGGAGAAACATAATTATAGATGCATTACACAATATTTTTTTGACATTGGATCAAATAATCTGTCGCTTGTAGTGATGAACCCACAGATTACCAACTTTAACTGTGCAGTTCCACACAGCTTTATAGACAATGTTTATCCGTATCTACTGGATATGTAAAGTAAATAAGCAACTGTTTGCTAGCACATTCACCATATTGGCTTTATAGGGACATACTATATACATAAGGATATGTCACTGTTGTATTTACAGCTTGTTGTGCTGCCCGCAAGTAGCCCAAAATGTTTTCATTTAATAGGTTAAGGCCTCTGAACACCTACACAGGTGTTTCTGTTATTCTGGCTGATTAGACCTCAAGTGGGCCAGAGCTTTGATAGAAATGTATTAGGTCACAAATATTCATCTACCAATAAGAATGATAAAGCTGTCATTTGTCCTGCCGTAACAGGTGCAAAAAAGCTAACAGGAGACTCAGGAATTTATAAATTACAGTCTACACCCATACAGTGCTGGGAAGAGGTTTACTAAAAATGTCTGTGTGAACGTCCAGAGCCTTTAAATACATACTACAACATCATTGCTTGTTTTATAAGCCTGAGTAAGCAGATACAGCCTTTGAAAAGAGCACATTCAGGCATATCCAGAGTGATTGTCGTATGATAACAATAAACAATAAATGTGAAAAATTTCAAGCCAAACTGTATTTCAAAGTGGATATTCACATTTAACTTTAAAAGTCCAGCCACAGATATGTGCATCTCATGCACCTCGCTTGGTGCTGGATAGTGAAATGCATTAGACAGAAACTCTTATCTCTGTGTATTTAAATGTCCTAATAATCAATATGAATTGTGCAGATGTGGTATTAGCCACCTGATGAAAGTCAACCATAGGACCATAGGAAAATCAATGAGCAGATGCTTAATTCATCAGGTTATACTCAGCTGTTTGTGACACCAAAAGTAAATGAAAGAGCAATGCAGGAGCTATTCTAAGAGTGGTTATTTGTACAGACATCATATATAATTAGCATAATGTTGTACAGTATATAAATTGTCACGTTAAATGCTAATAGTTTCCAATTGCTCTTGGTAAATCTCGCAGCCAGAGAAGCTGAAACTTTGAGTAAACTGAAACAGCACATGCACTTTTGGTAATTTTGTCTTCTGTGCAACCAAACAGGTTGGGGAATTAATTAATTCCACTACCAAGCTTAAATTATCAAACAATCAATTATACATGTTTTGTCTGTATGATTTAATAGGTTTGTAACATTTAAGGACTCTCACCAACCATGACAATCCAAACCAAAGGTCTGTTTTGATTGTCCTATGGTGCGTTCAGTCCACCTGTAGATGTTGCAACAAGCCAAGGCTTGTTTCTCTGTATAACAAACTACTCTTTCTTTAATATTATTTTAATTTTACTACCAACATGTATGAATGCCAAAAGTATGTTTATATACAGTGATGTTTTTTTGCAATATGAAGGTTTGATCTTATATGTTCAGATGGCAAATAAACTTATTTTTGTAAGGTTGTGTGATTTTGTGTCAGAATACTTTGCTGTATCTTGTGTGCACAATCTAACAAATGTTAGTCAACAAAAAGAGTGGGCTCCATTACACTGAAAGTGTTGTGAATGCTCATAGCATGCTCAACAAAACCACTTAAACCAGGTAACTTACAGTAAACTGCTTAAGACAGACATGAGAAAAAGATGACATCCTACTTGCAGAAAAACCGTGAAGACAAAATCCAAAGAAAGGAGATGTAAGTTTAACCAGGGGATATGTTGTGTCAAAATTAAGGGTCCAATATGTTATACTGATAGCTAGCATATAAAATGGTTACTTCAGTCCAAATTCAAAATACTGAAAAGAGTCTTCTACCCCAGGACCACCTCCTCCCAAAGTTCACGGTAATGGCCAAGTTAAGAATGCTAAACCCAACGTCACACAATGTCAATGTTAGCTTGATGCTAGTCTTGCATTGCCAGACATTACTCCACAGCGTAGTTGCTAGATGCTGCTATGCTGACGGTTATAAAAGCCTGTGCATTTGTGGAGCTCTGTACCCGGCTGAAAGTTGCCTTTAATCGACTAACTGGAACAGCGACCACCGCTATAAAAACAGCAACCTTACAGAGCTTTGTGCCTGACTGACAGCCACCTTTTTTTGGCTTAAATCCCTGTAACAGCCGCTAAAACTACAGCCACCTCACAGTCCTCTGTACCCAGAGCTCAGTCACTGTCTGTTGGCTATGCCCACTGAACAGGCAGGGGAATAATTTTGACAAGGGGATATTGTCGGTACAACTGCTTTCAGACCCGTTATGCAACTTGTCTATACACTGTACATGTTCATTACACAATATGGTTGCATGCCAGTTTGTAAGAAAGTGGGAATTATCTTGTCAACATATCAAGCTGTTATCCATTATTCACCTTTGGCTGTAGCAGAAGGCAGTTTTTTCGCTAGAGGGCTGGAGAGCAGTACAGTAATGGGTCTGCAGGCATCAGTGAAGCATGGTGGAGGTTCCTTGCAAGTTTGGGGCTGCATTTCTGCAAATGGTGTTGGAGATGTGGTGGGATTAATGGTGTCCTCAATGCTGGGAAATACAGGCAGATACTTATCCATCATGCAACACCATCAGGAAGGCACATGATTGGCCCAAAATTTATTCTGAAGCAGGAGAATGACAAGATAATGCAAATAGTTCTCCTTGACCTTGGTCATGGAGAACTATTTGCAGTGTAAAGAAGAACAAGAGGTCCTGGGAGTGATGGCATGGCCCCCACAGAGCCCTGATTCAACAACAACCTACCACCCGAGTTCCTTCAAAAACTGTGTGCCTGTCTACCTAGAACTATTGATGCTGTCTTGAAGGCAAAGGGTGGTCACACTAAATATTGATTTAACTTAGATTCCTCTTCTGCGCATTCATTATAGTGAGTTAATTGATGAAAATAAACTATGAACACTACTATTAACGCATTTTTAGTTTACAGCATTTTTTCATACCTGCCTAAAACTTTTGTACAGTACTGTATATATACTGTATAAACACATATATACATATATACACATACATACTATATATGTGCATATGTGTGTGTGTATCATTTGAATAAAGAAACTAACAGAAATATCTTTTTTTTTCTTTTTTCGATTTTTGTTTCACTTCAAAAAACAAATATGGCTCTGCATTTGCATTTATTTGTTTTTGAATTGAAACAAAAATAAAAGTCTTTTTTAATTTTTCTTAGATCACATAAATAAAGAAACTATCAAAGTGTACACGGACCCATTTGAAAATTACAGAAAGTGCAACCGATCAGGACAGGGATCGGTGGCCATTGTAAATTACAGGACGATTGCCTTTCCATTTCAGGCTTTCTAATGCTGTGGTATTGTGGTGAAATGCTATTGCATTGTGACTGGAAATGATGTCACACCCAAATAGACTGCATTCCATTAACACAAGTCGGATTTCACTTTAGGGGTAGCTCTCTCCAGGTTAGCCAGTTAGCAATACCAGTTAATAAAAACTCATTAGGCCTTTTTTTTGTGCACACAAACAGTGTAACATGTCCACGGATAGAAGTTGGACAGTACTGCATTTAAGATTGATTTAATGAAAACAAAACAGATGTGCAAAAAAACTGTACAGCTTTCACTACTGTTAATGCTTGGAGCAGCTATGTTGAATTCCAATGTAGTTTTGCTATGGATACGGTGAGTTTCTCTGAATTCCCAACTGGGAAATCTGGCTCAGGGAGCGTGTTTCCAACTTAGTCGTTCCATATGGTTACATATACAGTACATACTGCACAACCTAAACTTACATTACAGTTTAAACATTTTACTATTACTCGCCAGGCTACATTTCACATTATATTTTATTTGATATATATATTTCATTCCTACCGTTTACCTGCTACACATTCTGATTTTGTTCTCACTCTCATCTTCAAACACTTATCCAGAGTCAGTAAAGTGAATGCAATACTGCAACTGCTGCTCAGATTCTACAGTGGGAACAAGACGCCCCAGGGCTCCTGAACTCATAGAGTACAGAAGGAACCTTATATCTAAGAATTCCATTGCCAAGGACTACTTCACTGTAATTGTTGTGTAGGGGGAATTCAAGGGGATTGGAACATGAGGTCAAATGGGACAATTATCTGTATAGGGTTTGTTTTCTCCCCTGAGAAGTGAAACTAAAAAGGTTTTTTTGCTGAGCCCTAGCTTTGAAACCACATAATCAAAATTGCATGCTCTCATTGGTGTGATATCACTTAGGTGGGCGGGGCAGGCATCAAATCGGAAGTTGACCCTGAAATTTAGGGGGTAAGAAAAATGGCATAAGATTTATAATATTATATTACATTATCACATAACATAATATTTTCAAACAACCAATATGGTCAGGATATGCATTTAATGTCATTGGGCCATTGGGAAGGGTATAATTTGTTGCTCAAAATGTTAAAATATTTTTTATGAATTATGTATATATATTTTTGTAATAAATCTTTTTATTGGAGGATCAAGGATGTTACATCTTACAGGAAGTGAAACAGTTCTCCAGTTTCATTATATCTTAAACAACTAAGTCCTTATGCAAACGCCCCTAAAAAGAAAACTTAGAATTACCCCCCCAAACAAAGTTATAATATCAGTATGTATAATGACTCTAGTAGGCTTAGCGGAGAGAAATGTGACATTTCATCACATGAAAGATCAACTGACTGTTTCCGTCTTTGCAAACTGTGTTTGTTTTTCCTCAATGTCTCTCAACAATTCTCTCTCTACATTTATGGGATCGGCAGACGTGCAATAAACACAACATGGAAAAAACAAAAATATACCTAAAAGTAGCACAATGTACTTAATAGTAAAAGCGACAAGGATCATAATCAAACTGAAACAAATTTAGATGAGTTCTTTTGCACAAACCTTAGTGCCTTAAGTCGTTTTTGGCACATTATTCTTTTGTATTTTTAGGAAGGCTGAGTGCAGTTGTTATCATCATCCAAACTAGGTCTGATTTGTTGTTATGTGATCCAGTGATTCAAATGATAGACTGAATTGCTGTTACTCAGCTTCTACATTCACAAATTGGTATCTATTCCTCAACAGTAAATTTCCTTAATTTAATTTAATGCACATTACAATCATTCACTGTTTTTATATAATTCCTTGTCATATTATTTCATAATCACATACCCTTCTGTACATAATAGCATGTATACAAATACAGATGTAGGAATACATTCAGCGTACTGCGCAAAACATTTTGTTGATGCACACAATAATAACTAATTAGGATTTTGTTTCTCGCAATGCCAGGACAGTACAGCTATTTGAATTACATGCACACACAAAAAAAAACACACAGGTACTATGAAAACAACAAAGCCAAGAGATTGCTGGCCCACACTACAAAGGAACTCTCACAACCACATACTGTATGTGACCAGGAAAAGGTCCCAACAACCACCACTGAACACAGAACAGCTTTACCAAGTTCAACCCAATTGATGAAACGGTTTAGAGAATCTGTAGTGTAATAGGTGTTGAATGCAGAAGCATTTAAGTCACTGCTAGTTACCATTTGGCTCCTTAGGTCAATCTGTTGGTAGTAAAGTGTTCAATGTAGTACTTACGTGCTGTATCAGAAACACAATCACTTTAAAATATAACAATTAATCTGTGGTATGATGCTATACTCTGGCGGAGTGTTTATGGGCCTTCAAATTTCTTGAGGGGTTCAGGCGCCATGCAAGGGGGCTCAAGATTTTAATGCCCTTTGTCATTTTTGCAGCATATTATATGAGGAAATTACACCTTAAACGTGCAAAGTGAGGTAAAAAAGTGCCATGGGGATTACCTCCTATGCATTTGAGTGGTCACTTGTCGAATGTAAAGGTGCACTAAAGGAATGGATACTTTGCATCTCATATCTATATCTATCAATGTTCATTAACATTTATTATTTCTGATACATTTCATTCATACTAATTTAATTTGATATTTCGTTAAAAAAACTGTCTGGATCACATCATGGCAGTGTTCACTGTGTAAGTGCATCTTATTCTGTAGATCTATACAAACATTTGTGAAACCGCCTGTCAAAGCCCTTTTCAGAGATGCTTATAGTTTTCAGATTACCTTGGGTCAATCAGCCTTCAGGTCCAAATTACATAGGGGTGCTTGTGAAGTGTAGTAGAATTATAATTTATTTACAAACTCTGAGGTGATTTTAAAGGCACTGAAGACATTAAAAAAGGCAAAATAAAACTCCAAATGTATTCCAAATAAACCAAATTGGAACCAAACTTTATTTAACGGCTAAATAAATTGTGACTTGAGTACATTACCTATAAAGATTCAAAATCATATGTATGAAGAGTTTAGAGAGACAAACCAAGGAAACAGAATAACAAAGAAACTGACATATGAATGCTATAAGGGAACAGAGTCATGGTGTACTAAGAGTTCCACTCACTTATGTGCCTTTGAGCTGGAAGACTGGCAGGTAACAGTGGCGACAGCACATAGGACTGGGCACAATCATGTGTTAAACTCAATATCTTTACACCAAACAGTACATTGCTACCCATGTGAGAGAGGGGTTGAACACTCCATCAAGATAAGAGTATACAAGTTTGTGTATTTCACTGCATTATACTGTGAGATGTGACAAAATACAATATGCAACAATAGAATGTAATGACAATAAAATAACAATAACAAAATACAGCAACACAGAGTTAAGAAAGACCCCATTATTAAGAATGATTGCATTCAATTATATCATACAAGTGTTATTGTACCCACCCCTGTAACATACGGTGCCATGCCAAAGTATGCTTGTGATGGAACAAGGTTAAAAATCATTGGCGAAGCATCTATCCTACAGTAACCTCATTTTAATCAGGATACAATACCAGGGCAGGGTTTTTGGGTCAATTACAATGTTTTCAGGGACTTGGAAGGGTATTTGCAAAGTCATTTTTAACAAAAAATATCTAGAGAATGAAAAAGAAATTCCTGCCTTCAGCTTGTTTGATTGTTTTGCAAAATACTGGCTCTGAAGGGCTATCCCTTCCAATTTCTAAGTCAAAGAAGAAAGGGGAAAAAAAGACACTTTTATACTATTTAATATGGACATCTTCAAAGAAATGGTGCCCCCTATTCCTATTTTTTTATTAGTATGTTGGCATGTGGTTGTAAAATATTTACACCCTGTTTACATAACTCAAACTATTTACCTAGTTCAGGATTTTAATGTGTTATTAGTGACAAAAGGCAAGCATTTTCTGTTTGATATTTATTTCACAGGGTTTTTAAATTTGATCATCAATGGCCTTGCTCTTACTAACTACAATCATCACTTACAGCTAACAGATTTCTTCTCTTAAATAAAAAAAATAGTCATTTTGTTTCTGAGATATTTTCCTGGCTTTCCAGGACAATATAGTCTTGAATATGTTGCCAAGAACAAATAATAGAATGACTATACAAACAAAAGCAAAACACTCCACAATCATTTCTCCAAAAGCTGCCTCTGAAAGACATTTTCAACAATGAATAACCTCTTTTTTCATGATGTCAGTGTTCCTTCATGACATCTTGGTGCCATCTATTTCCTTCTGCCATTTTCTCCCATACAGCTATCCTGTCAATTTTCATTATCTTAATATATCAAGAAAAAGTCACACACTGTTCAGTATCAGTCCCTCCTCTACAAATTGTACACCTCTGCTTCTTCAAACGTGAACTTTTAACCCAAATCATTGCCACATGCCCAGGCCAGAGCCCCAAATCCCACAACCCACACACCAAGAGGAAAAAGGGAAAACAGACTGTCTCTGTCCATTTTCCCTTGTCCCTAGTCATAGAATTATTTAGTTCAGTTCTTTGAGAGGGATTTTTTCCCCACAAATCCTCATTTTATCTCCAAATACCAACGGCTAGGCTGAGTCTTTAGGAAGAGCAGTCAGTCTCAGGAGGCTTTGAAGGGGTTTCATTTGAAGTTGTCTCAATGGAGAGCCCAGTGTCTCCATTCTCTTGTCCATTGCTCAGTGACATCTTTTCCAGAGCTACAGGGTAGACACAGATTCAGAGATGTATAATAAGTAAAATATATTGCTCTACATCAACCAGAAAACATTCCCCATCACACTGCAGAGTAATGTGGTGTCTAGGCTTGTTCAGCAGCTCAAAGAGGAGCCATGGTTCCCTTTTCGGACCACAATGTTCTGGGGACTCCATGAGAGGAACTTCCGATTGGGGCGCTCCCCTGAGAAGTACCTCCTGTCTGGGGCTTTTTTCGGGGGCGGTGCAACTCTGCAGGGTGCCCAAACTTTTGCAGACGCCATTTATTTGTTTTCTGTTATTTTGAAAGTGTAAATGATGGAAATAAAATCTAACTTTTTGTGACATATTTTCGAATGTCTTATCTGTCATTTGATGCCTTTTGGAGATTTTTTCCATCTTTTCTTGGCTTCTTTATGCACATTAATACAACTTTTTACCTGGGGTGCCCAAACTTCCAAACCCACTGTATGTGCCCATTGTCAAGGGTCATTTCCATGCTTCCCATTCATTGTCTATGAACGCAAATGTGGCATGCATTCTGGTAGCGTTACGATGACTTTGGAGAAGCAGGGCATTGGGTCACCCGCTCCTCATTTGCATAAAGTTGAATCAAGCTACTATATACAAGTGAAGAGCGTGCAACTCGACTTGCCGCCTCTACAAACACTTTTAAAAGTGACAATTGTCAATCTAAAATTAAGACAGGTGGCAGCAAAGTGTAACAGCGGGGAGTAAGGTGTTTGGCTCTTTTTCTGAACTGGAGTGGCATGAATGTATGGTAGAATTAGCAGGCTAACTAGCCAACTAGCAGACGGCTGGCTAGTTTGCTAACGTTAGCTTGCAAATTCCATCATGCTTTCATGTTCCACTGGTGTCACTTATTTGGTGATAGCAATGTGCTCTCAAGAGTGTGTGGATTACGTTGTTCAATTTTAATATTTAGCTAAAAAATGGTGGTCACTGTCTCTGATTTTTTATTTATTTTTTTCCTTGTACTGGGGGAGTACCTACTGTAAAGTAGGAGCTAAAAAGGCCCTCAAAAGGGCATTCTGAAAACTACTATCATTCATAGTTCTTGCGGTCAGACAAAATAAAAAGGGCTGTAATATTGCTGTACAAGATTCCTCTTTTTCATTCCTTATACATTGTTGTCATTATATATATAACAACAGACCGATAATTTATTTATTGCCCATAATGTATTACTTTGTGACCTCTTTGCCGCACTAGAGAACATAGATAAACATATCTGCTTTCAATCACTGGATTTTCATTTCCTTTCATAGCTCCAGTAGCACTAATCATCTTATTTTAGATTTTAATTAGTGCTGTCAAACGATTTAAATATTTTAGCGCAAATGATCGCGTTAATGTCATCATTAACTTTAATTAATCACACATTTTTATCTATTCTAAATGTCCGTTGATTTCTTTTTGGCCCGATATTTTTCTTCATTTTAATGCTCTTTTCAACATGGAAGATTCAATGATGAACACACTGATTTAAAAACTACTGACCTGATAACTTCATACTATTAAATAAAAAAATATTCTGTATGTTGAAATTTAAAACAATGTATTCCATACAATCAAACGTTTTGAAAGTGAGCATTCAAAATCAGTTTTGAAAACTTACCCTGCAGTGATGCCGAGCTGTTGCTGGGTGGCGCTGTGCTGCTGTCCTCCAGTTCATCTAGGTAGAGTCGATAGCGATGGCCACTGTCGTCTTCATACTCCACATTCTCATCATCGCTGTCCACCTCTGGAGCCACATACACCACCTCAAACTCTATCTGTCCTCGCTGACACAGACACCATGAGTGAGCACTTTGAGGGAATGAGTGGGGTGTAGTGTGTGCGTGTGTGTGAATGCCTGTGTTACCTGCTGGGACAGAATGGTGACAGCCTCCTTGTGTTTGGCATCTCGCAAATTGATGCTGTTGACAGCAAGGATGGCATCCCCGACATGCAGGCCTCCACATCTGTCTGCAGGCTGACTTGGATGGATCTCTGAAATAAGAATGGGAACACCGTGCTCCTTCCCACCCTGGTGAGAAAACATACACAAGTTAACTCAACTTATTTTGGCAGGTATTCTTTTAGGTTATTTTTTAGTGATGTGAAG
>NC_045750.1:20536064-20539582 GCF_008692095.1 Etheostoma spectabile | reverse complement strand
GTTTGAAGGGGCTACCTCCAACCCTACTAACATACACCCTACCTATATCACCTAGTGAAATCTCATCATGCAGCTAAATAGAGTGAGCTGTGGCTCGAAATAGAGGAAATGCTTAGCAATATGACACAAATAAAATGATTCATACCATTTAATGTTATTTATTTGGTTAATACCACATAATCAAACTTTGAATTTGATAATGCTCCAGAATTATATAATTCAATTCAATTTATTTATAGTATCAATTCATAACAAGAGTTATCTCAAGACACTTTACAGATAGACCACACTCCAGAATTTACAAGGACCCAACAGTTCTAGTAGTTTCCTCCAGAGCAAGCACATGCGACAGTGGCGAGGAAAAACTGTTTTAGGCGAGAAACCTCGGTCAGACCCAGGCTTTGGTAGGCGGTGTCTGACGGGCCGGTTGGGTTAGAATGAAGAGTGGAATAACAAAAATAGAAAAAATTAGTAGTTTGTAGCAGTTCTTTGTAGTAGTTCATGGCATAGCAGGACGCTGTGCGGCATTACAAGGCACAGCAGGACGTAGCGGAGTAGCAGGACGTAGCAGGACGTAGCAGGACGTAGCACGGGGCACGTGTAGCAGTTGAACATGGCATCACAGAACGTGTAGCGGGACCATGGCGATAGCTGCTACCCTGATTTCGGAGCCTCTCTGATCCAAGGGAAATATAGTATCTTTATTAATATTGGTTTGTCTCCAGCATTGTTTCCCGCTGTGTGGTTGCCATGATCACATAAAATAATTGAATCATAATGAACTCGGACAGAAGCAGCAAATAAGTGTGCAGATTCATAAGAGTAGCAGTCGGTACATTACAGACAATGGCAGCAGTGGATGCAAGACCAATCCGTCTGAAAGCAACTTTAATGCTTTGTCCTGTAGAAATCGCAAGCTTTAAGTATTTTCACAGTGTTTCCTTATAAGAATCAATTCTCTTAATTTACAGTTCCAGGTTGTATAAACGCTCTTATGTTTCATACTTAAGTTTGTCCCTTATGCAAAATATGTTATATATACGGTATATATACTTTATAATTATACAAAGGGGTTATTTAGGAGCATTGCAAGGGTCCTTTAAAATCTTCTGAAGAAAATGTTCACACACTGGCCGCGGAAACGCCACAAAGTGGAGACATTTTTATTTTGGCATCCATGTTATCCAATCTGTCAGTGCACACCAACTGCAATCAGAAGCAGAGTGGTCGTGCAGGCCCGCGTGCTGCAGCGATTGTTTTAGCGTCTCCTCTATTTCTTCTGCACGCGAGCGACTGCGACAAGGTAGGTTTTAAATTTCAAAATAAAAGTATCTAGGTTTATGGTGATTTTGGCTGTCTTGACTTCTGTGTCTAGAGAAAGACAGCACTGAGAGAAAGAGAGAGACTGTGGGACAGGCACAACCTTGAGCAACCTTAGTCTAAGTGGTATCATGCAACTGGGTACAGACCCTGAGTTAGCTGCTTTTAGTTCAGGATTTTCAAGCATGTAATGTTAGAAAAGCCAGTTTAGCTGGTACTGTGCATGAAAGCTTGCACAGACATGATCTGAATGGAATAGTAATAAGAATAGTTAGGAAAAAACAGCTGTGACTTCTTACTGTAATGGAGATTCCAAGACCCTCATGATCATCTTTGACTAGCACCACTTTTCTTATAGGGCCAACTCCCTGGGTTTTCTTCAAGAGGTCTTGGTCCTGTAATTACATTAACACATGCAACTTCAGAAGCACAAATAAAAGTATCAACACTTTTAACTGCTTTGTAGTTTTACACTCACATGTCCAACAGGAGAGGGCAGAGGTTTCTTAGGATCATTACGACCCCTACATGCTCGGATGACAGTCTTATGGCGGTGAAGGTGAATCTCTGCCTCCAGTTGGTTCCACAGCTTGTCATGTGCAGGTCCTTTCATGTCACGGCCCAGTAACTGGATCTGCTGCACCCTGGAAGACAAATCAAAAATGCTGTCAACAACAACAAATTAGCCCCCTCCACCTACCATGGGGTTTGAAATGTATTACACATTGTCCTACACAATAATGTGAGTTCTATGGCTATACCTTAAGCTGTTTGTTTTTTTTTAACCAATTGCATTTCTGAAGGGCTAAATGTTTGTAAAAACATTAGAAAATGCACATGCATTAGAACCAGCAACATTTTTTTTGATTTTCTATGTCCCATGCTTGGGTGTGATAAAATATTTCCATTGTGCCCCCTAAAAAATTTAAAAGAAATAGCCCCTACAGTGATTCACAAAATCTCTGGAATAAGCTAGAAGGAGTTACTTTTGTGATGACCCGCGGATATGCAGTGTCAAGAGCGAGCTCTATCAATGAGATGTTTTTTTAGTACCTTATGCACCCACTGTGTGGTGTATTCAGAGGGGACCCATTTTAAATTTTACACAGCTGAAGAGCATGCTGGGTACAGCTTGCTTAGCCATCAAGTGCTACCGCACATTTAAGAACAGATGATTTACCAACAGAACATACAGCAAAAGACCATGCAAAACATGTCAGACTGTCCTGCCAACCTGTATACATTTTAACATCAATGTACGCTGTAATGATTTTTCACTCGGATGCCGCTGAAAGCGGCTGATGTTTCAATCCTGTCAGCTCTCTGCAGCAGTCAGGGCTGCTCAGCACACACGGTGGATGCATGAAAAAACAGAAATGAGACGAACACTATGACATGAATTCGGATGCTCGTTATTGTAACTGCAATGATAAGTTAAAGTCCAATAAGTACTTTATCAAACTGTATGTGTGTCTCAGCCCAGGCCAGAATAAAAAATTAACTAACAATGTAAAGATCAACAAGTCACTGGCAGACACAGTGGTGCTCATAACTTTATGAACCCATGCTAAAGTTGACTAAGAAGAGGAATAAAAAAAATCATCTTTATAGAAATTAATTTGAATGCCTTCATTAGAAAATTAGGAAAAATCCCACCTTTAAGGACACCTATTTTCTTTGTGAACGAATAATGTATTGTAAATAAATAACTGTTTTTCCTTAAAATACAGGGGGCATAAGTATACACACCCATATGTTAAATTCCCATAGAGGCAGGCAGATTTTCATTTTTAAAGGCCAGTTATTTCATGGATCCAGGATACTATGCATCCTGATAAAGTTCCCATGGCCTTTGGAATTAAAATAGCGCCCCCCCACCCACATCATCCACACTTCATCATACCTAGATGGGGGTACTTTCCATAAAATCATGTCTCAGTGCAAATCAGACCAGCTATTAGGCCAACTGAAATAAAACCATGCCAATCTCTTTGTATGGTGAAGGTTATGTGATGATGTGGGGGGGGGGGGTGTATACTACTGCTCCCTCTATTTTAAGAAAGAACATTTATTTATGCACAATACATTATTTGTTCACAAAGAAAATAGGTGTTTTCAAAGGTTGGATTTTTCCTAATTTTCTAATAAAGACATTAAAATTAATTTTTAAAAAGATGATTTTTTTATTCCTCTTTTTA
>NC_045750.1:20529115-20536054 GCF_008692095.1 Etheostoma spectabile | reverse complement strand
TTTAGCATGGGTTCATAAACTTATGAGCAGCACTGTATTTTCAAATTTGATTCATTCAATAAATTATTATTTTTTGTCTTAAATCCACTAGCCATTTTCATATTATACCAGAATTTGCAGCCTCCTGTGCCTTTTTGGTAAGGTTACTAGGAAAACTCAGCCGAGGGTAATTATATACTTCCAAAGCAAGGGAGAAGTGGGTCACTTTCTCATAGACTTCAACAGAAACCGACCTCCTTTTGCAACTGCACGTGTTGCCCTGTGCTGGAATTCAGAAGGCATGCAGGTTTAAGACACTTCCGCATTTGCAGCACTTAGCAGAACCAGAGGATATTTCTATTAATATTTACAGTCAATGTTTCAAATAAAGAAATATATTATTCATTGACTTTGCCTAATTACACTACAGTTACATGTAGCAACTATAAAAAAAAACTATAACTAAAAAAAAACTATAAAAGCCTACACATTTTAACCAAGTATCAAGGTTTTCTTGTGTGTTGAGAGATACATAGAGAGAAATAATTTTATATTTTATATTATTTACAAAATAGGCTTATTAACCTGCAGTGAACAAGAAATTGTCAAAAAGTAGGAAGCCCGCTATTACTGATCTTGAGTAGCATGTTTGATTTTTTTAAAGAAAGTACCCGTGCACTTGTGCACAAACCCCAATTCCAATGAAGTTGGGACATTATGTAAAAGGTAAATAAAAACAATGCAATGATTGGCAAATCCTTTTCAACCTATATTCCACTGAATACACTACAAAGTAGGGCTGAACAATATTGTGTATTAGCATAGACATCGCGATGTGCGCATGCATGATAGTCACATCGCAGGACGTTGCGATGTTGACGCTAAAACGTTTTTGCAGCTTGTTAGAAAAGTAAACTTCCACCGTTCTCATTTTACATGATTATTACCGGCCGACTCTTCCCCTTTATGACAGGTAGCCATGTGGGCAACGTGCCTATGTGATGTTATTCGACTCGGTTTATTGTTATGGGAAAAGAGGCTCTCCGTGTGCAGAAAAGTACCGTAGGCAGCAGCTGCCGCTGACATAGTGAAGCACATAGTTTTCGATGGGTAGTCAGTGAAGCTACAGTAGTCAGTGTTTTATGTTCGCAGCAAATACAAACTAAATCACGTGATTAATGCAACATAATCACAACGTCTCCTAGCCATTTTCCCCGCAGAAAGCTGCTACCATCCCGGCTAAAGCTAATATAGTTAGCCTTAAAAAACAAGGGGTCCGTCTGTCCCAACTAACGTTACGGTTCGGAGCCGCGACGCTGGAAACGTAACACTAATCTACTACAGAAGGCTGTGTCTGCTCAAACGTCATTAACACTGATTTAATTGTTCCTGGATACACAGAGTTTGTTTCTAGTGCGCATGACATGCAGGTCTTATCAATTTATCAAACTAATGAGCTGGCCCCGCTAGTCGAACACAACCTGAAATTTAGAGGAAGCAACATGCAGTCACTGTCATACACTTTAGCCTGGATTGATAGTATTATATGAATACAATGGTGTCATACTAGTCAACCAGCAAATTTCTACCCAATTCCTCTCCAAAATCACTTCGGAGGAGTAGTCTCAGCGCTGACTTGCTTTGGTGTTTGTAAAGCATTAAAGTTCAACAAAGAATGGTTCACATTAGGAAAGTTCCTTTTTCATTTTTATCTTCTATGTAGACGCCGTCCCCCACAAAATCACCGCAGTAGTCGAGAATAGTTTATTATTTCCAAATAGAGCTATTTATGTCATCTTTTAAAAAATTACTTCTTTTTTTTTAATAGCGCAATATAAATCGCAGGGGGGGGGAAATTTCACAATGTCAATTTTTCCCAATATTGTGCAGGCCAAAACAAACAAACAAACAAACAAACAAACAAACAAACAAAGACAATATATCTTTTTAAAATGTAAACCTTTTTTTGCTACTATTGACTCCTTTTTAAATTTGATGCCTGCAACACATTTCAAAAAAGCTGGGAGTGTCATGATTGGGTAAAAAAATTCACAAGCAAGGATGGGACGAGTTTCACCACTTTGTGAACAACTGCGTGAGCCAATAGTCCAACAGTTAAAGAAAACCTTTTCTCAATGTACAATTGCAAGGAATTTAGGGATTTTCTCATCCACAGTCCATAACATCATCAAAAGATTCAGAGAATGTGGAGAAATCTCTGCACGTAAGCAGCAAGGCCGAAAAACCAACATTGAATGCCTGTGACCTTTCACTACATCTACAAGTGCAAGTTAAAACTCTACCATGCAAAGCACATCTGTGAAGGCACAATTAATGCTTAAAAGGCCCATAAAGGTTTTGGAGCAACACACAATATGCCGCCAGCCAAGCAATGTCTTTTTGAGGAAAGTCCCTGCTTTTTTCAGCAAGACAATGCCAAGCCACATTCTGCACGTGTTACAACAGCGTAGCTTCTTAATAAAAGACTGCGGGTACTAGACTGGCCTGCCTGCGGTCCAGACCCATCTTCCATTGAAAATGTGTGGCCTGTATGGACCGCAAAATATAACAACAGAGACCCCGGACTGCTGAGGGACTGCTGAGCAACTGAAGTTGTACATCAAGCTAGAATGGGAAATAATTCCACCAAGAAAACTTCAACAATTAGTGTCCTCAGTTCACAAACAGTGGTACACATGCCCCTGTCCCAGCTTTTTGGGAACGTGTTGCAAGAATCAAAATGAGTGAATATAAGTAAGTTTATCAGTTTAAACATTACATATATTGTATTTGTAGTGTATTGAATTGAATATAGGTTGAAAATAATTTGCAAATCATTGTATTCTCAATGACGTCCCAATGTCATTGGAATTTGTACATGATCCCCCAATGTTATATTACTTGTAAATAATATCAGCCTTAACAGTCTAACGTAGTATCTTCTTAGCAAACCCTCAACCTTTACATATGGTTTATGAGCTCCAACTTCTTACCTGCCAGCCAGTTCCTTGTCCAGGTATTTGGCAGCCAGTCTGGCTCCATACACTTCGGCCTGCAGTACTGCCATGTGTCTGCGAAGAGCCTCATTTTCTTTCTTAAATAGTCTCGCTTCTGTTTCCAGCCTTGCCTCTGCTAATTTGTCCTTCTTGCTGACCTCAAGCTCCTGTTCCTAGAGCAATCACATCACATGCACACACAAAAATCCTGTTAATCTATGCCAGCCTAATACAGTACCATTTAGCAGAGGTGATTGTCACGCTAGTTCTTGTAGCATAGGTAATAATTAAATAAGAATTAGGGCTAAATGGTTTCCTATGATTTAAACATATTACTTCCAAATCTCTGAGAAAACTGTGAAAAGTAATGGGAAGAAACAGTTGCAGCTGAAAAGCTAATCCAGTAATATTCAATCAAGCAACTGTACAAACATGGGCACGGGTAACTTTGGTATGCTTGTGTGTGTGTGTGTGGTTCTGCAAAGAAATAAATAACATTGTAAACACTACCATACACAATGCATTGGAATTATATAAAGCAAATAATAACAATAAACCCACTATTAATTGCATTATCTTAATGCAGTGTAACTACTTCTGCATGTGAAAAATGTACCTAAAATACAAACGTGAGCGAGGGTGTTAAAAAAAAAAAAAGAATCGCTATTTTATCAAATCAACAGCCTTGTGCAATTTAGCTAGCAAATAATTAAGTCATATGTGAGTCCAATATTCAGTCTTTTAAGCTCAGTTTAGTCTTCACTAACTCCTGTGAAAAAGTTTGATTCTTTAGGTGCTAAATGCTTCACTATGTTCACCAGCTAGTTACAAAGTTTTGGTAATTTGGTGCTGAGCTGGTAGTATACAGTAAGTGCCTTCTGTGTCTGTAAATGTTGCAGATGAGAGCCGTGAGAGTGAACCAAACAAGAGTACACAACAGACAACTTCTGTGTGGGCTACTTCAAAATGAAAGCACTTCCTGTGACAGTTTGTAGTAAAAACTAAATTACTGATAAACAAATAAAATTGTGTACCTTTTCACATATAAGCTGCAAATCAAGTACTGTAAATAATGTAGATAATGAGTTTTAATCACAAACATTTTACAACAATGCTGTTCTTCAATACAACTGTAAGGTACTTTTAATGGAGTATTTTCAATCTCCTACTTGCTTATTATACATTTTACTTATCTATTTTTATAGCTGTAGTTACTTTGCATATTCACATTAATTATACAAAATATTATGAACAATCTATGTTGTGTTAAAGTGGATGAAGAGGAGACTTTATTTATCTGGAGGTGAAATTCACAAGCTAGCTGCCAAGTGAAACGTCAGCTATTATTGGCTGTTATTTTGGTGAAAGTAACTCAAAAGTAATGCAAAAGTAATGGAACGCATTACAATTCAGAGTCAGTAATAATATAATATAACTAATCACTCTCAAATGACAGCAACTAGTAATCTATAATGTATTAAATTTAGGAAGTAACTTGCCCAACACTGTCCCTTACAGAACTTTGCTGCAAGGGGAGAGTGCCTGCTGGGGCATTTCTGAATGGAGTTTGCATGTTCTCCCTGTGCCTCCCACAGCCCAGAGACATGCATGGTGATTGTAATTGTGTATGACTGATCCTACCTGTGTCTTCCATGGACACTGGAAGCCTGGCTGTTAGTAAGTAAGAAGACATGTCCCAGTCCTTTCTACTCCTGTCTTTAAGTGTCACTGAATCACTAGTTGGAACAAGTGTGGCTTCACAATCTAAATTCAATCCAAACAACTTATTTAAAAAAACGTGATATACTGCAATATACACGTGCACAAACTTACCATCTCTTCCAAAGTTGACGCAGGCTTTAGGAGAAAGGAAGCAGAGTAAGAAAAGAAATAAGTCATAGATTAGAGAAATTCTAATTTCAGGCAACAGAGATTGTGAGTTAACCATTTAATGCAAGTGGCAGATGTAAAGAAACATGCACATCAGTTGAAAAAAAAAAAGTAATTGAAATCAGTGGAAGAAACAGGAAAGAAGTGGAAAGCCCCAAAGCAACAGCGGCTTACACTGGCCCCTTTAAGCCGCCTTCACAGATAGACACAGATAGGCGGCAAAACTGTATGTGCCGGCCGTTCCACTGATTTCCTATGGGGAGGGCGGTAACGCCCAACTAGGCGCTGCCCTGCCCGTTAGATTTATAATGGCACTTGACACTTTTTTTGTGCACCCTGAGTTGAGCAAGAAGAAGAGACCAGAATGTAAAAGGAAGCTAAAGCTAATACTACACGGGCTAGCCAAAACAATGAGCTTGAACTAGCAGATCATGTAGTGTACAGGAATAACCCTGCCGACAACAAAGAGCAAAATAGACAAGACAAAATAATTTTGGACTGTGTTACTGCAACCATAGAGAAGATGCTAGACTGCAATGACCTAACATAATCAACCCCCTTAAAAAAAAATCTTGAAGGCAACCTACAGAAGCCAATAGACTACCTGGAAAGTTATGAAAACCAAAATGTATTTTTTTTAAAAAACACAGGTTGCTGATTGCGATAAAAATTTGGGTCGGTAAAATTTGAACGGAAAATTGTCAAGACTATTGAATGTGTGACCTTGTTATGAAAAATAAAATATTAAAAATTCAGGTTGATGATAAGGTTTGGACATACGTATTTACCCAATAACAACCAGTGCCAGTGTCTGCCTTTTCGGCTTGGATGCTTGACGCCCACTTCCTATTTTGAGTGTTTAACTTGCCAGTATTGTTTCAAAGTATTTTCCCCCAGCAAATAGTGTTTCCCTCTTGTTAAAAAAAAATGCGTAACGTCCCCTTTATAGTTATGGTTAAAGATAAGGTTTGGTTCATGTTTAGGTAGGGGGGGACTAACAGATTGACGGGGGAAAGTGGAGCCGATGGAAACAAAAGTGATGGTGGACATGAATTTGCGTTATCCTCTTAAGCTGAAGACATTGTTGATAAAAAAAGGGTCGAAAATAAACTTAATTCAACTAGAACAGCATTACATAATTTAATAACAAGGAATGCTGAAATGGATATTCTTTTCATTTGTTTCTGTTTTAGCTACAGAGTGAGACATCCCACTTCTACACTCTTTGTTGGGAGTCGCACATGTGCAGTAGCTAGGTAAAATAAGATCAGCTAGATAACTCTTTCTCCAACTTTGGTCAGTAAAAGGCAGTATTAGATGGAAGACTTCTTCTAAACAAGACCGCATTTGTGAAATACCTGCAGAACAGGGACATGGAAGTAGTTCTTTTGTAGATTATGGTGAACTAGTGTGTGTTGTAGCAGTGTTTTGCCATTGAGAATGCGCTAGCATGTTAGCACTAGCATTCTACGGTTAGCCACCTCATCTTGGCTAGTGACATAGAAAGCTGTGCAACAGCTCACCAGGAGATTGAAGGCAGAGGACATTCAGAAACCTGTATCTCACTTAAAACAGCATGGATAGGTTTTTTTCCAAGTTTGTATGTGTGTGGAAGCACCCGAGACACAAAATAACACCCCAAAAAAGAAAGAGAAAAGTTATTTTTCATAATATGGGCACTTTAATAACCTTCTGTTAAGTTTTTAACAAATCAGTTGAGAACTTTAGACTTCCTTTATATGTATAGTGCCAACATAACATTAATAACAATGAAAAAACCCAGAGCTATGATTAGCCTCCTTAATGACGATCTAAGATTTTGGCAGGTTAGAGAAGGTTGTAACCTTAATTGTGGATGCAGACCACATGGGATATATTAAGTTTAGGTTATTTGTTGGTAAATAAATGTAAGAACTCCTCATGAACCAAGCCAAGTTCCACCTGCTGCCTTAAGTGAAGAGGATTAGCCCCGACGTTAGCAACATGCTAAAATGTCCAGGTGCACTATCTTAAGGTGGGCTAACCTTCAGGTAGACCAGCCAGGCTCACTAATGTAAGGTGGGCTAACCTTAAG
>NC_045750.1:20525397-20529096 GCF_008692095.1 Etheostoma spectabile | reverse complement strand
GCTCTCTAATGTAAGGTGGGCTGACCTTAAGGTAAACCAGCTATTCTCATTTTAGTGACAAGCTGCTTCTCCCAGTTTGGCTAAAGACCATCTCAGTCCACTTTTATGCTAACATAAGGTCAGCTGACAGTGGGGACCAGCTATTCTCATTTTAGTTTGAGTTGTTCAGACAACCAGATTAAACTAATTTTGTATTGTCTATCCTGTAGTTGTTAGGCCAGACATTTGTAGCATTTACTCCTCCCTTATTATATATACAGAAAACGTAATGAATTAACCGTTGAATCTTTTAATTTCTTTACTTTTTGCACAAAATTATAGATAGAAGTATCAGTATTGATATGCAGAATCGGTATCAATAAGCAGTATCGGTCTTGATAAGCACTATTGGTATAGATAAAATCATAATGATACCCATCCCTACTGAAAGATTAGTACAATATATCAAACAAAGACTTCTACAAGTATTTACAGGTAAGACACTTTGTTTATAAGAACAACTTGCTTAAAACCCCATATGATTTGCATATTTTATAGATTTTTTCTTAACAATAAGCAGCAAAAATATATCCAAGTTCTATTCTGAGAAGTTATGCTTGAACCTAGTTAAATTTGCATGCTTAAGACCATTATGGTGTATTTTGCTCAACTGTGTCTGAAATAGGACCAATGGCCATGGGGTTAACTCATCTGTTGTACTTATTGTTGGCAACACGTGTGGCTTATGCTAGCGCCAATACTTCTAATATTCATCACAAAGCAAGAAGAGTGTCGGGTAAGCCAGAACAACTCTTTTCCCTGCAGCATTTAGACGTTCAGATTTAGAGAGGGTAATCCAATCCACAACTAAAACATTGGGTGTGTTCATAATGAAAGACATGCAGCCCTAGAGGATGCAGAACTTCAGCATTTGATTAAAGTAACATCATGTGAGCTGCAATAATATTCACTGTCACTGACATTTCTGCAACACAGTAAATCCCAAGCTGCAATTTTATTGCAAAGGAATATGAAAATAGAACTAGAAAATGCATTTCCTGCAGAAAATGCTTGGGAATTGCTAAAGCTAACCTGGATGAATAGCTTAAATCAGTAAGAAGTTGAAGTAGAGAGGATGGTTGGAAAAGTTGGAATGGAATTTTAATTAAGTTGAATAACACTACTAATGTAAAAAAAAGATGTGGAATAATTAAAAAAAATGGAAATGCAAAAGCTACACTGGATGAATAGCTTCAATCTGTAAGAAGAAGTTAAAACAGTGAGAATAGGTTTTAACAGTGGTTAATTAGTGGTGTTAAATAACACCACTAACGTAAGTTAAATGCTAAAGCTAAACTAGATTGCTGGTTAAAATGTGTAAGAAGAAGGTGAAGAGACAGACAGAGAAAAGGAGACAGACAGAGATGGAGAGAAACAGACGGAAAGACAGAGACAGACAGAAACAGAGTGAGATCGAGACAGACATCCATCCATCTTCATCCGCTTATCCGGTATAGACAGACAGACATTATGTAATAATTTTCCTGTCTGGGTAAAAGTGCTGTGTCATACTAGAAAGATAATTACATTCCATGTCATTTTATATTTATCAAAAGCATATTCCAATTCCAGAAAACCAGTGTTTATTGTCCTGCTCATGATTTATGTACTGCAGTGGGAATTGATCCTGGGTCTTCCACACCAAAGACGTGTCATATCCACTGCACCATCACCACCCAACAGGTTGCAGATGTTCCTGCAGCTCTTATCAAGCATTTCTTTGATCTCTTTACTCACCAAACCTGTTAATGATACACACTGAGAACCAGTGTGAAAGATCCCTTCAAAGAAGCCTTAATAAATCCAAGAGAGACGAGAGTTGTTTAGAAGGAGAGAAAGTTCAAACAGACAGACATAGACAGATAGAGACAGACATAGACAGAGAAACAGAAATACAGACAGACAGAAAGAGACAGACAGAGAAAGACAGAAACACAGACAGACATTATATAATAATTTTCCTGTCCTGGTAAAAGTGCTGTGTCATGCTATAAAGGTAATTACAACACTACATTCCTTGTCATTTAGCTGGGTCTCCCACACCAATTAAATGTGTCGTAGCCATAAACTTAAGGGTTCGCAGTAGTGGGGAGAGAGAGGGAGAGAGAGACAGACAGAGAAGGACACAGACTGACAGACAGAGGTGTTACGCAAAGGATATATACTAATGTTCATATTAACATGCTATTCTCTTCTTTCTCCCAGCTGGTCTGGAACTCTACCCCCCCCCCCCCCCCCCCCCCCCCCTTCATATTATTCTGGTTTATGGTACGAGTGGTGGTGTACATATGTTTTGTTTTTCCTCCTTGCCTTATCTGTGTTAATGTTGAATACCATGTGATGTGATCTGCAACCTAATTTCCCTATGGGGACATTAAACATGAACTAAGAACTAAGATGCGTAGTATTCAATTTCAGTGTTTGTGAAAGTGTTATCATGACCAGTAATAATACTAATGACCAGTGACCGTGTTGGGAAGCCTTCATCTCTGTGATGACATCTTTTTGATCTGTAATCAATTAACAACTGCAGCACTTGCTATTCAGACACTATCTGAGCTCTCCAATAAAGGCTCAGACAGCCAAAACAATAAGGGGTATCAGTCAAATGACCCAATCGTGACCACCACAAGGCCTTTGTGAACGGAGCCAAAAGTTTAAGTCATATCATATCAATTAATTGGCTGAAACTAGACAAGAATACCTACATTTTGATGTATTAATTGTTCATGACAAGTTGACAATTTTTTGGAGAGGGAACAAGTTATAGAGAAAGAACTAAGATGATTTTTACAAAGCTCCCCACTCTAGTGACATCATCACAGCCTCTAGCTCACACAACACACACTCATTAACGCAAAACAAATCCTGAAATGTACACTAAACTTAAACAGCTTTTTCACAAAATCTGTAAAAGACACCAAACGGAAAAGATAGAGCTGGATAGCTGAATATATTGTGAACATTTAAAGTTTGAAGCGCGTGTAGATATGAAGTAAGTATAAGTATGAAGGAGCTGAACATTTTGGGAGCAGAAGATTTGAAGCTTGCTCTCATTGAGATTAATGTTACAATGAAATGTTTAAAAGCTTAATTTAAAAAAAAAAAAGTATAAATAGATGAAAAGCCAGTTGAAGAAGTCACATCATTTTAAAAGTTGAATGGTTTTTATAGATGAATGTATACAGAAGATGTGGATGACCAAAAAATGTCTGTGACTGGCCCAAGCCAGGCCCTTGTCGGAAAAAGACACTTGCCACCGGGTTAAACAACTTTTCTGGGGGAAACCCTGAATGAACAGAGCAGTTTTGTTTTGAAAAGGAGAGTTCTATGAATTATGGATAACCACCAGAAACAGTGTGTAACACTGAATATCTTCCGTCTTTATAGCGCATGCGCAGGTTGAGTATTTACATTTACAAAGTTACATGTGGCTACATCTACCCACAACATCTCGACTAAATACCTCAATGTCGATATTGCGACGATATTTTATGGTTGACTATTGGCGCTTTAACAAAACGTTATTTACACAATGAGATTTATGATAAATAATCACCAGAAATGGTCCTCTCCGGGAACCATCACCTTATTGTGGTGGAGAGGTTTGTGTGTCACTATGAACCTAAGGGTTGTGTTGTCTGGAGCTTTGTGCTCCTG
>NC_045750.1:20523385-20525387 GCF_008692095.1 Etheostoma spectabile | reverse complement strand
CCCATGGCAAAGTGGTCTCAGGGGAGGGTAAAGAATGGTTCAAAAACCCGATGTGCCAACGAGGTAGAGATTGAATGACCCTGCCTGGAGGAAGCCCAGGACCCCCATCTGGAGCCAGGACCAGATGGATGGATGCGCTGCCACGTGGGTGGCAGTGAAGGTCAGGGGACCAGACCCAGGCAGCAGAGGCTGGCTCTGGGGATGTGGAATGTCACCTCTCTGTGGGGGAAGGAGCCGGAGCTTGTGCGGAAGGTGGAGCGCTATCAGTTAGATCTGGTGGGGCTTACCTCTACGCACAGTCCTTGAATGGAGTCCTGTATGGGGCTCCAGTGGGGGACTCCATAGTTCTGCTGGGGGACTTCAACGCACACATGGGCAATGATGGAGATACGTGGAGAGGCGTGATTGGGAGGAACGGCCTCCCTGATCTAAACCAAAATGGTTGTCTGTTGTTGGACTTCTTTGCTAGTCATGGATTGTCAATAACAAACACCATGTTCAAGCATAGGGAAGCTCATAAACGTACGTGGTACCAGAGCACCTTAGGCCGAAGGTCAATGATCGATTTTAAAATCGTTTCATCTGATCTGAGGCCGTATGTTTTGGACACTCTGGTGAAGAGAGGGGCGGAGCTGTCAACTAATCACCATCTTGTGGTGAGTTGGGTCAGGGGATGGGGGAAGACTCCGGACAGACTTGGTAAAACCAAACGTGTAGATTGGGAACGTCTGGAGAAGGTCCCTGTTCCATAGACTTTCAACTCACACCTCCAGTTGAGCTTTTTGTGCATCCCTGTGGAGGCTGAGGGCATTGAACCTGAGTGGACAATGTTCAAAGTTTTCATTGCTAAAGCTGCGTCTTAGGTCCTTCAAGGGGCAGTAACCCATGAACACGGGTGGTCAAGGACCTCCCTTTCTATCTGACTGAAGGAGTCTTTCCGGCATATGTTATCGGGATATGTTATCCCGGATGGATCCAGAGGCAGTTACAATGCACCGACGGGCCCGAAGGGCTGCAGCCTCTGCCGTGAAAGAGGCAAGGCAGCAGGGTGTGGGAGAAGTTCAGAGAAGACATGGAGAAGGACTTTCGGTCTGCACCAAGGTGCTGAAAACTGTTCCCCCACCTCAGGAGGAGGAAACGGGGAACCATCCAAGCTGTATACAGTAAGGATGGGATGCTGTTGACCTCAACTGAGGAGATAATAGGGCGGTGGAAGGAGCACTTTGAGGAACTTTTGGCACTATTTGTTTAATATTACTTTAGTGTATGATTAATCAAATTAATTCTTTAAATTGACCACAAAACCAACAACCAACTTGGTCAACCATGATGAGACAACAGGATTGATAATACCCCCAGTTAATTTTCTCTCTCCAACCTTGCCTAAGTGTGAAGGTCCAAAGAAAAAAACAAAACAGACACAGCATAGCTTACCGAATGGTAGACGCAGGGTAATGTTAGTTATTGATAGCCTGCTAATGTTGCATTCATGTTGTGCAAAAACAAAAAAACTGCAAAAGACCCCTTTTGCAATCTAGTGGCTGTAATTGTGGCATTGCTATCTTTGTTGAAAATTGAATTGGAAATTTTACTTAAAATCAAATTGAATCATGATACCCCTAGGTTACACGCATATCATTTAGCTGCAACATCCTCAGATTGTCTCTGACTGCCAACCTATGTTTTAGGTTATACCATCCTCTCCCTCCTTTTCTCTTTCTATCTATACTGTCTCTATCAAATATTGCCCTATTGCACAACCTATTTAGTTTAAGGGGTTGTGGAACTTTCTCCTACTTACCAGTCTGTCTTTGATGGATTCAGAGTCCTCAGCCTGACCTTGCTTAGTATGAAGCTGCAACTGGAGAGCATGAAGCTGCAGGAGCTGGTCATGGACCTCCCTTTCTATCACTTTTCGCTCAGCCTTAGCCTCAGTCAGCTCAGAACGGAGATCCACCAGCTGAGCCTGTAGTGGAGCAGTAAATAGATGGAGGCAAAGAAG
>NC_045750.1:20520926-20523375 GCF_008692095.1 Etheostoma spectabile | reverse complement strand
AAAGGGGGAGGAAATCAGAGTCAGATATATCAGGTCAGAGTGAACAATGCACTGGTTTTAGATAAATACAGAACAGTCCCAGCAGGACTCGCTAAAAAGGTCGATTCAGGTCCATCCAGGTCAATAACAATGATAAGCTTTAGAAATATTTACTTGATAACACTACCAGAGTCTGGCTTTTCGGGTTCACGGTCAACTGTCACATACAACTTCTCACCAGCATACCAATTATTGACATGTAACATATTTTTTGATTCTGATATGCTGCTGTATACTACTCAAAAGGTTGTCACTGGCAGACATCACTGTCATCAACATACCAGTGGTGTGCCAATTCTTAAAGGTATGACACTTTAATTGGTGTTATAGTTTTCCTGAATCCTCAAAGACTGTGATTGGAGGGTTTTAACATATATTTGTAGTGACTTTCTTCATCCAGATGTTAGGAAGAGTTTTTGAGGATTCTAGAAAAACCTCTAGAACAACAGTAAAGGTTGTTAAAACAATTTTCTGCATTTTTTTCAAATATTGGGTATGTTGTTTTGGAAACGTGGATGCTTATCTCTGTGATTCAAATCTAATGCTTCTACACCAGGTCAAACTGTATTGGTAGCAAAGAAACCCATGGATAGACAGTAGAATGAGACATGGATACCGCGTTCGAAGCAGAGCTTTTTTCATTCCTATGAAAGTTGCTCAGTAGCACATTATACCAAGATACATTTAACTTCCCCATATAAAATTACCAGGATCATTCCCGCTGCTTTTGCACTTTGGGGCCCCTAAAGCAATGGGGATTAAAGGATTCACCTGTGAGGCTCTTCTAGATTTGTCAGCCAGCTGCTCGACACCACTTTCAATTAATCTTCTCTAACCCCGGCACCACTTATACAATAAGACGCTATACTCTTTTAATGTCTGTGTCTCAATCACTTGCATGTTTTCATACTAAAGGAACACTACACCCAACCTTATCACAGCTGAATATTTCATCAGTGTTAAGCCTACATTTAGTGTTGTATTGATTTGGATGGTCACTTACATTTAAAAAGGTTGTAAATCTAGTTCTTCAAGTAATTTGTAGTCACCGTTAATCAAATAAAACTCTAATAATAATGTAGTTTCTTACATTATAGGGGCTAAAGAGAGTGAAATGCATACAAACGTTTTTAATTTTAAATGATATATTACCAAGACATGCATAATCCAAATATATGTGCAAATTAAATGTATTAATCTGTTATCTACATTTGAAGATTGCATACTGACTTGTAAAGGCTCGAAATACAAAGTGTTTAACTTGGGACCTGACTTGGGACTTGATAGTCACGATTTAGAACTTGACTCAGACTTAACTGTCTTGACTTGGTACTTGACTTGGTCAGTGCAAAGACTTACATATGACTTGCAAAACAGTGACTTGGTACCACCTCTGTTATTTAATGTTCATTCAAGCACTGGCACAGTTTCAAAAGTATCGCTTTAGCATCAGTTATGGGGGGGAAAAACTAAACAATACTCAACTGTCAATGACAGCTGCCTTTCAGTGTGTGGTTTATCTTCAAGTATAATGTGAAGGGAAATACAAGCACCTCTCAGTAAAAACATAAGTGACATGGCATTTTAATGTGGCACACATCAGGGACTTCCAATAGTCAGCAGTGGCATCTGCCAGTAAATAATGGTTGTGTTGTAAGGGCAGTGGTGGTATGGGACAGTGGAACACCAGTGGCATAATATTTTCAAATCAGGATGGGCATGGCATAATGTTACCAAAAGCAAAGAATGAAAGCTACCGTTACCAATTAATCAGTTTTTCATCTTACAATGACGACTGAATGATATTTGACATCACATACAGTTACAACTAACGTTAACCGTGCATCTTACAAGAGATACTAACCTCTAGTTTATGGTTCAGTTGGAAAACCGTCTGGGTTTTGTGACAGAGCTGAGCAAAACAGGAGCTCAGGCTGGTCATCTTCTGCCGACCCTCGTACGTAATATCGACTTGATCTGGGTCTATTTCTCCGAGCAGAAGATCCACATCCACGAAGGCCTTGTCAAACTCTTTCTCCAGCACTTCTAGCCAGCGAAACATGGACATCCCGGGGCCGAGGCCCGAGCTATGACCCGTTGGGGAGGATCCAGCCGAAGCGGACATGGCTAAAGCGATACAGAGCCCTACGTTACCGTTAGCGTACCAGCTTTTACGGTGAGTATTGTTAACGTGAATAGATCCCCTCTCTGTTTGCCACTGCGAAATAACGTTGAAACCCGATGACTAAATTACGTATCGGGTTAGCGGAGAGAAGTCTGACAAACTGAGTTTTCTAATTCTCTGAAAAGCAACAATAACCGACCAGGAAGTCCTCAGACTCACGCACGATCTGTGAGGCCAATAGGCCAATCAGGCATCTAGCTTCTTCTTCTTCTTTTTTTTTTTTTT
>NC_045750.1:20519824-20520916 GCF_008692095.1 Etheostoma spectabile | reverse complement strand
CTGTTGTCATAGTATACCGCCACCAACTGTACAGGAGTGTGTAATACCATGAACTTCATGGAGTCTGGGCTTGTATAAAGTAAAAAAATACATATATTATTTTCATTATACCAGTATTGTTAACAAAAAATAAATAAAGCTTTAAGTCTCTCCCTTCTCACACCCTTTTTTCAAGTATGTCATGTGTTGAGTTCTCTCTCTTCCATTTCCTGCCAGTTTATTCTAACATCATTATATTTCTCACGTGCAAAAAGTACATTTTCTGCATCTTCTTTGTCTTGGCATTCTATGCATAAGCCATTACCATTACCTACTATTTGTAAGGTAGCATTCGATCCTGTGTGCCCTAATCTAAGTCTGGTACAGTCCACTTCTTCCCTTCTGTTTAAACATAGTGAAGTAACCCTTTTCCCAGTCATATTTTTCTGTATTTTATGAGTGTCTAGCATTAAAACAATTTTGCCATTGTTGTCTGATTTCAGATTTGATCATGGATTTGGCTTCACCCTTCCCCATTGGAACAGTAATTCCTATAAATTGGTTTTCCAGCATTTCTTTTTTGTTGATAACTTTCCTAGCCAAAGCCTTTTTTCTTTGGTAGTCAATAAGATTATCCATTGTAAGACTTTTTCGCAATATTTTTCATTTTACCATGGGACATTAGTTTTTCCCCTTTGGCTCATATTTTTAGGAATGGTCTGGCTTGCTGCTGCAATGATAACCATACTTATGATACATTTCATCAATACTTTGATCTGTTTCCAGGCATTTCATTTAATTCATCTATACACCATTTAGAATGAATTAAGACTCAACACCTACTTTACCCAATATTGGAAAATGATCACTTCCAATACTTGTGCTTTGCTCAACTTCCATTCACAACAGTTACCTTTTGTTCATACTCATAGTATATCATATCTCATTCTTGAAACTATTTATCTTTGTATTCAAACATACTAGCATCCTGTCATTTATCATTAAGGGGAATGCTGATTCAGCAGCATTCCAACTATTGTTATCCTGTTCATTCTATATTATTATGTCATGCCCAGAGGCAGTCTGTGTGTGTGTGTGTGTGTGTGTGTGTGT
>NC_045750.1:20519129-20519814 GCF_008692095.1 Etheostoma spectabile | reverse complement strand
GTGTGTGTGTGTGTGTGTGTGTGTGTGTGATTGTTTTGTTTTATTTCTTCAGTTTGTATGCTTGCAGTGTGGTTGGTGCATTTTGTTTTCGGTTTGTCACACTCACTCTCCACAGATGTGTAGACATACCCCTCATCAACCATCTATAAAGACCAGCACGACTTTTCTCTCCCTGCTGGATTGTTAGCTTACCAAAGTAAGTGTTACGGCCAGCCTTCCAGTATAACCAGTCTTGTTGTTGTTGAGTTTCTAACCTGTCTGTTCTATGTTCCCAGAAATACTCACCTTTGGAATCTTCTGCCAGTTCTGTCTTGCCTCAGACCCAGCATCTCCTCTGCCAACCCAGCTGTCTCCAGAACCAACATCTCCACTGCCTGCTCTACCATCACCGGACTAATATTTTTTACATTAGTGATGCCATGATATGAAATTTAAGTTAATTAAAACCATTCGTACTTTTCCAACTATTCTCACTACTTCAACTTGTTCTTATGAATTTAAGCTATTAATCCAGTATAGCTTGAGCAACTTGGCTATTCAGCATTCCCATGCATTTTCTTCAGGAAATACATTTTCTAGTTTCTTTGTTACAGTAGCATTCTCAACAATAACAGCAAAAAACCAACAAACAAGTAAACAGACAAGAAAAACAGGCAAACAGTAGACAATGAGCAGAAGGTAGACT
>NC_045750.1:20518675-20519119 GCF_008692095.1 Etheostoma spectabile | reverse complement strand
AAAGTGACGTCAAATAAAGGTTTTGGAAAGTAAAGTGTGGTTGCCATAGTACAAAAAAACAATATTGCAGTGTAAGTAAGTGACTTTAAAATTAAATTTAATATGTAATTAAAGTTATAAAGCAAAAGTAGGTAACCATAATATAAGTTATATTCACCTGTGACCATGAATAATATGGAAAAAGTAAGTACTTGTAATCAAAAAATATAAATACGGACAAAGATATACAGAGAGTGCGTGGATTAAATGAAAAACAGGAACAGAAACTCCAACATTATCAGGTAGTGCAGGTGTGTTGTAGAGTTGACAGCGGCCGGATGAAGGGCCTGACGGTACCCATCTCCTCTTACCCGGGGGTGTATCAGTCTGCTGCTGAAGGAGCTGCTCAGGGACCCCACAGTGTTGTGTAGGCGGTGGGAGGTGTTGTCCATGATGGATGTCAGC
>NC_045750.1:20518583-20518665 GCF_008692095.1 Etheostoma spectabile | reverse complement strand
TCCTCCTCTCCCCTACTTTCTTTATGGGGTCCAAAGGACAGACCAAGACAGAGCTCGCTCTCCTGATCAGTCTATTGAGTCT
>NC_045750.1:20518481-20518573 GCF_008692095.1 Etheostoma spectabile | reverse complement strand
CGGTCCGAGCTGCCCCCCCCTCCAGCAGACCACAGCAAAAAGGATGGCAGAGGCCACCACAGAGTCATAAAAAGTCCTGAGGAGAGTCCTGC
>NC_045750.1:20518163-20518471 GCF_008692095.1 Etheostoma spectabile | reverse complement strand
GGGCCTGAGTCTCCTCAGCAGATGGAGGCGACTCTGGCCCTTCTTGTAGAGTGCATTGTTGTTATCAGTCCAGTTCAGTTTATTGTTCAGGTGAACACCCAGGAATTTGTAGCTCTCCACTACTCAATATCCAATCACCTGATTCTCACCGGGAAAACGGGGGATGTTTTCCTCCTAAAGTCAACAATCATCTCCTTTGTCTTGCTGGTGTTAAGCTGAAGGTGGTTGAGCTCACACCAGCTGACAACGTCCCTGATAACCAACCTGTATTTCAGATCGTTCCCCTCAGAAACACAACCAACAACGGC
>NC_045750.1:20509591-20518153 GCF_008692095.1 Etheostoma spectabile | reverse complement strand
GGAGAACTTCTGGATGTGGCAGTGGGTGGTGTTGTTTCTAATATTTCTCCATTCAAATCTGTATGTCTATTTCCCCATAAACTATTTCCCCATAAACTAAATCCCCACACCATATTTTTCTATGATTTCTCTTATTAATACTTCTCATTTAATCATTTGTTAATGTATTACATGGTCTGTAAAACTTAATGAATGTACATTTTCCTTTGTCTCCATTAAAGATTTCAGTGACCAAATGTTCAGATCAGTTGCTGTATTAATGTGTCTGAATGAGATCCCTTCTTTGATTAACATGATGCATCTAATCTTGTATTGTGATATTCTTCCAATAAAAATTCTAAATTAGGTTTACCATGTTTTTTGGTTACATACAGTACAATGTCTGGTTTGTTTGTCATTTCTTGAACATACCTTTTAAAATCCTGTCCGTTCGGTATCAAACTCCACGCATTCCACTGGAGAATGAAAAACATAATCAATGCTTTAACCATTTTGGGACCCTCCATACTTCTGCTTTGGTATTTCATGACTATTATCTGCTTTTGTTATTAACCACAAAAAATCATTAGCGGCTTCCACAACTGATTTGATTTAATCACTTTTCTTAGCATGTAGCATAGTGACATTAACTACTGAACATATGAAAGCAATAAATTCCTTTTTCTTTATCAACAGTGTCTCATCTGAAAGTCTTGTATTACATTCACAGCAGTTTGGAACAGGAGGCTGGTGTGTCTTGTTCTGTTGACTAAGAGTTGGCAACATTGCTTACACTCTGTGTGACACACTTTCACTGCCAATCTGGATAGCTTTGCTTGGTTTTAAATATGTCCCATAGTTATAGGACAGGCCACAAACTGTCAATCATATCATAGCCACGCCCTAAACACCCCCCCCCCCGCTTTATCGTCAATTTTAAAATCAACGAGATCGTTATTCAAAAAATGAACATCCATCTGTATTGCAGACAACTTAAAACTAGCAATTGAGACCATAGAGTCATTATGAAAATGTTTACTGAGGTAATAAATCAAGTGCGAAGTGGGTCACTTTCTCATAGACTTCTACAGAAACCGACCTTGTGATGGCCACGCCATGGCCACACAACCAGCTTAAGAGCTGTAACCTCATACACTTGTGTTTTTCCTTAGGTTTAGTTTACATGCTTTTTTCATACACATTATACATTTGTTGCGAACATTTATTCAGTTACAAATAACTTACAGGACACTTGGTTTATTTCACATACATCATACTTTTTTTTATTGATAATACATAAGTATCTTTTAGGGAGCGCGCACCAGTACTTACTTTGGGATTGTCATTCTGTTATATAACTATTTCTTTTGAGCTTACCAGTGTTGGAGTCCACACCCGAGAGGGATCCAGGAGGTCTGCTGGCTTAAAGGGGTGGCGCTTGGAGCAGCAGCAGCTTTATAGGGGAGGTGGCCTAATTGGACGCTACCACTGCTTGTTATGTCGTAACTTATATATTACGAGTTTATTTCAGACAAACCAGAGTAGCGGTTGTTAGAAAAGTGGAAAGGTTAAACCAAGAAGGCGTTTGACAGTTTTATTTTGTTTCTATCAACTTTGAATTGTGTATTTTATGATGATAAAATTACATTTAAATGGAGTCTGGTGGATTTGGCGATAGTGGTTTTGGGACTGTTCCAAAATAAACAAAAAGGATCTTACTCTTAAACTAAAAGGTTGACCTCTGTAGGGATCCTTTCCATAATGTTGTCAGGCACTTTCAACCGTTCTCATAGTGTTTACTGTAGCTACAGATTAAGTTGGATATATGCAGTAGTGGTTCCCCCTTGTTATGGTAAATTACTGGATAACTACTGCATAACTACAGGGCACGCGGGCTTTAATTTAAAGCAATGTTTGTTCCCCCACTTGTAATGGTTAGTTACAGGATTAGTATTGCATAACTACAGAACATGCAGGCTGTCATTTAAAGCGCTGTTAGTTTCCCCTTGTTTTGGTAAGTTACTGGATAAGTACTGCATGACCTACAGGGCTAGTGGGATGTAATCTAAAGCTGTGTTGATTCCCCCTTGTAATGGTTAGTTACTGGATAAGTACTGCACAACTACAGGGCACACAGGTTGTAATCTAAAGCAATGTTAGTGCCCCCCATTTTTTTCTTCTTTCAATTTTAGGTTACATCTCTGTCTATCAAGGCCCAGCCACCTGGGCAGGAAGTGGTTAATCTTCCTTTTAAAGCTCTCCGTGCTGGTGACTGGAACTTATAGATCAGCAGTGGCCAGAGGACTCGGGACAGTATTCCATGTTGGCATATCCAGACCTTGAAATTCCTGCACCGTAAAAAATGTGACCATTGGTTACTTAAAAAAATTATGGCAACAAAGTGACACGTATATAATTGAATAGATTTTATTCTACAATTTTGATTAAAAAGTATTGGAAAAATTAACTAAATTTAATTAAAAAAATTGAGTAATGAGTACAAAAGCAAAACTTTAATTGTGTGGATTTAGATAGCAGGCAAAATGATAAATTATATAGCCAAATATTTTCAGTAAATCCATTAGTTTCACAAGAAAAATTAATTTAGGTTATTAAGTATCTGAGCAAAGTCATTTAGATTTACAAATATATTAAGAATGCTTTAGATTTACTAAATATATGAAGAATTGCTTTAGATTTACTAAATATATGAAGAAAATGTGTTAGATTTACTAAATTATCGGTAAAAATAAAACAGGTTTATCTAACATTTTGTTTAGTGCAAGATGCCAAATACAACATAAAACACGAGAGAGGCTATAAAAGGCAGAAACCATGTATGTGTACAGTAGGGACACATATAATGGCATTTGGAATCTTGTTAATAAAGGTTTAATCATTCAATGGGGTTTCATTTCTGCTACATCATTACCACAGGGTTTTTTTATGTGATTAAGGTTAAGTCTTGTTAGTGCATTTCAATTAATCTGACATTTTTTGATGTGGCAATTGAAATTGTCAGGGCGCGTAACTTTTTCTAACAGCTAAAAGTAATAATTAATACACATGGAGTCTGGGATAAGGTCAAGTAATTCCATTAGCCTTACTGCTTACTTTTTGCTAAATATGACTCACTTAAACAATCAACAAAATTTCTTCAAATTCCTCAATTAACACAAGTCAAATTTGCATCCCTGGTGTACACAGAGGCATCACATGTACAGTAACAGCTGCCTATGGCAAAATATATAACACAATAAAACACAATGCCAGTCCCGTAAATAGTATGGCTGGTTTGATATTTCTACAATTTTGCACTGAAATCAATATTTTTCAGTTACTTAACAGTGGAAAAGAAAATGTCCAAACTTTCATCAAGTGGAACAAGTATAGAACAATCAGGGCAGAGTACACAATTTTTATGGTGTTCATGTTTAATTTGGTCACTTTATGAAGAGTAAAGTAATCTTCAAATTCCAAAGATCTCCTTAAGTAAACGTTTGCAGTTCCTCCACATTGGTGGGGAACCACGTGACAGTTTTGACAGGGACCTAACTGTTCCCTTTCATCTGCCAGGGTCCTTTCTTAAGCTAGTAGCTTATTCTTGGGCTGTTCATTGGGTGACACCATTAAACAATCCGGCTCAAGGAGGAGTTTCTGGAAGACTTCAAGCATGTACCTGAGCTCCTTGGGATAGGCAAGATTCAATGCAAAGCCAATGACAAAGAGCAGGCCTTCAGTGGGCAGTGAGAACCAATGTCATCGGACCCTCTGGGTAGTAGTCTTGATGTTGTAGATTTTAGATGTTGTCGACACACCGTCTTCATCAGCGTCCTGAACAAGCAAGAACATTGGCTATGTCAGACCGTATCGTTGAAGGAGAAAGTTCTAATTGAACAACTCCCAGATTGTTTTCAAACCTGGGGCTATCATGGCTGTTGCACATGATGCACTTCAGTTACGTAGAAAAATTTGAGATAATGGCAGAATTTTGCAAATCAAATCATTCAATTGCCACAGAAATTAAACTCTTCCCAGACCTTGTCTGTGCACTTTGTGGAACAGAATCAGATATGTCCAAGCACTATTTTGCAAGTCTCAAATATGTGCCATTAGTTAGTTAGAGTGATAATGTATACTCAGTGGTCACTTTAAATTCATGCATTTGTACAATTTAATGCAGTTCAATACAATTGTTCTGCCATAATGTTTCCTTATGATGGCTATAATGTTTAGTGTTTGTTGACATGGTCAGAGGTGTTAATAATACATACGTTTTAGCGTTGAGCTTATTATTATCATCAGAAGACTAATCGTAGGTTTTACTAATATTCCAACCCCACATGTATGTAAATATGCAGTACAAAGAAGTACAAACACACTTCAGTACAACGCCATCCAGTATAGCAATGCTTTTAGCTATGACCTCAACAATAAACATACAATGTACACCTTTCTGACCATGTCAACAAAAATTATATAAACTTGAATAATTATGTATATAATAAAGTGACTAATGAGTGTACACTAACAATTTTTTTAAATGTTAGCTATTATTTCATTCTCTTTATCTGAGAGAAACACAAGCTAACATTGCCTCCTGTAGATTTAAGGGAATAAATTCATTATATTCCAGCAGTTTGATTACAAAAATAATCTACAAACATAATAATTATTTAAGGGTACCTTGAGTAGGATGGCCTGCAACCTGGACCCCATGGTTCCACCTTTGGAGTGCAAGATGTTCAGAAGCCTCGGAGTGTTCTATTCTTTTTGTAGTCTTCAGTGGCTCTTTCAAGGTACATCTCAGTTTTCGTACGCAAACCCTGGAATGGGGAACTGCTTTGGCCTTTGCTGACATCGTTCTGTAGTATTTCGCCTAGGCAGGATAATGGTGTCCTGTGATGAAGACGTTCCAGCAGAAGACTCTGCAGAAGATGCAGAGTCACAGTCTGTTGACTGTTGATCAAAGGAACTGCCCAAACTTTCATCAAGTGGAAGCAAGTTAAGGATAATTGGATCAGTATGAAGAATCTTTATGGTGTCTTTTTGTTTAATTTGATCACTTGTATGAAGAGTAAAGTAATCTTCAAATTCTGAGTCCAAATACTGAAGATTGAACTCCTCAGAAATTCCAAAGGTCTCCTACCAACAGTTTGTAGCTCCTCCCACAGTGGGTGGGATTCCTGAGAGAAGGACCAACTTCTCAACTCGGTCACTAAGTATTACTCTGAGCTTTGCCTCCATCTCTGCCTGATTGCAAGAAATGAAAAGATAAAAAAGTTCACTAAAGCAAAACTTAAAAATTACACTAGATTTGTTGTTTTTTTTTTTCTTTTGTTTTTTTTTTTTTTTTTTTTATTTGTTTGTTTTTGTTTTTTTTTTTTTTTTTTTTTTTTTTTTTTTAATGTTTTTTTTTGTTATTTTTTTTATTTTTTTTTTAATTTTTTTTTTTTTTTTTTTTTTTTTTTTTTTTTTTTTTTTTTTTTTTTTTTTTTTTTTTTTTGGTTTTTTTTTTTTTGTTTTTTTTTTTTTTTTTGTCTTTTTTTATTTTTTTTTTTTTTTTTTTTTTTTTTTTTTTTTTTTTTTTTTTCTTTTATTTTTTTTTTTTTGTTTTCTTTTTTTTTTTTTTTTTTTTTTTTGTTTTTTTTTTGTTTTTTTTTTTTTTTTTTTTTTATTTGTTTATGTTAATTTTTATTTTTATTTTTTTTTATTTTTTTTTTCTTATTTTTTTGTTTTTCTTTTTTTTTTATTTTGTTGTTTTTTTTTTGTTTTTTTTTTTTTTGTTTTTTTTTTGTTTTATTTTTTTTTTTTTTTTTTTTTTTTTTTTTTTTTTTCTTTTTTTGTTTATTTTTTTTGTTTATGATTTGTTGTTTTTGTTTTTATTTCAGTTGGATAGTAATCTTATTTTTTGTATCCTAATTTTATTCTTTTTAATTTTTCTTATAGTTGTTCCTATAGGATTTATTTGTTTCTGGTAAGTTATTTTATTTTTATCTTGGATTTTGTAAAGATTATTTCTAGCAAGCAAAAAACTAAAAATTACAACTAGATTTAACAATAAAATGTAATTAAGAGCCTGGTGTTTGCCACCAGAATAAACAGACGCTATCCAATAAAAGTAGTTAGTCTGTGACTGACCACACACCATGATAACCTACCTATATAATGAACTATACTTCCAGTAAGTAGGCCTACCAAACTGCATTAAATAACACAGTAGCCTCTGACACACAGTGACACTAGGCAGATACACTTACAGGACATTTAGCCTACTACCATACAATATGGCAAATCATAAAAACTGTGGTTTGCAGCAGTAATTATTAAAGCTTGGGAACACTGAAAGGGGAAGTTTGGGGTCCCCTACTGGAGCTGCTGCCCCCGCGACCCGATACCGGATAAGCGGTCAAAGATGGATGGAACACTGAAACATGTAGTATGCAAATAAGAATGAAGAGAGAACCTGACAAAAACATTACTAATATCCAGTGATGTGACGTTTTTATTATTTGTCTTTTAAGCCTACAAGGTTGACCTTCACTTCCACCCATAAGTGGTTGAAAAATTATCGGGCAAATAATTTACAAATGATTGATAAATGTACATATCCTTTTTTCGTGTGAATTACGGTCTTTACATTTTTTTCAGACCCAGGGGGATCCATATCATAATAAAAACAAACACAAAGAAGGGTCATTGCCTAAATTAGTGATTTCCTTGTTTTTTTGGAGACACGTTGTTGACACAATTTTAATATACGGAGAATGACAATGCTATTGTGTTAAGTCTGCTGTTGCAAACAGACGGACAAAACCTCTATGGCACCGCAAATCCGGCACCTTGCTCTGATTTACTGACCTCAGACGCAGCTTGACTAAGTTGACTGCATACTCCAGACAGACTGAAAACGTTTATGCCATCTCCCGTTGGCTCATCATTGTATGTTACAGTGAACTGAGACATGAAACTGCTCGGCTAACATTACTTAACATGGACCACCCTCCAGAGCGCAAGCAAACACGGTACCAGATAGACGTTAGCTAATTTAGCTTGTTAGGGCAGAGGAGGGGTGGAGGCCAGGCCAATGCCAGGAAAATTGGCACAAGTAGATTACGTTACCTTGTATCTTAAAGGCCATTATCTTTAACGTTATACTTGGAAAATTCACTTGAAATTGTGATATTTAACCGACTACTTTTTCAGTCATTGCCACGCGTTTAGTCAGTAGTCAGAATCACTGTAACGTTAGGCTAACATATCTTTATTTTTCCTTTCAACCAGTAAAGTTGGACTGTTGAGTAACATGCAGCAATGCAAAACAATGTTCAACTGGACTGTTACAGCAACTCGTTGTAAAATGCAATAATTGAACAAGTCTTACCTTTGAGAAAATGGCAGTAGCTGAAATGGATGCCGATGTCCATGTGGCTGAAAATAGCTGGAGCGGAAGTCTTCGGGGATTAAATCCAAAGACCTCCCAATGAGTTAAATGTATTAATTTTCCATCTTTGACTTTCCTGATAAAATATAATTAAAATCTACTTAAGGATTCACAGGTGATTTATTCAAACAGAACTGAGTAAAAGTAATTAGTAATACCTAAAATTGTTGAATGCAGCTCAATGTGATTCCAAACTAGAACGTAGTCTTTTATTATGATAGTACTAAGTTTGATTACTAAATATTAATTTACACCAGTCCCAGTTTTTACAGTGTGGGAAGACCGGACCTGTCCACAATGGAAAGCCAAGAGACAAGGTCATTTCTTGTTGCAAGGCGTGCTGCTGTGTCTTTCAGGTCACTGGTGAAGAGCTTACCCAAGCACTTGACTGGCTTCTCAAACACTGAAGGAATTTTAGTGTCCCAAGTGAAACAATTAAATTAAATTAAATTTTATTTTATTTATAGTATCAAATCATAACAAGAGTTATCTCAGGATATTTTACAGATTAGAGAGTAGGTCTAGAACACACTATAATTCCCAAAGATCCAACAATTCCAGCAATTCCCACAAGAGCAAGCATTTAGTGTGACAGTGGCAAGGAAAAACTCCTTTTAGGAAGGTCATTAGAGCTTTGTAGATCAGGGGAAGGATTTTAAATTCCATCCTGTATTTTACAGGAAGCCAGCAGAATTGGTCTGTTACCTTGCCTTTCCTGAGGACCAGAGACCTGGATTTTGCAGGCTTGAAGCTCCTTCTTGCCCAAGTAATGAGTCCTCAAAGGATCCACCTGCATCCAGGCATTGATGTTGTGGTCACTTTCAGGTCATCCATACATACTCTGATCAGGGGTTGTCGGTCACCAGATTTGGACAAGGGTCTCTGCACTCAGATTTAACAAGCATATGCATGGCCAGAGAAACAAGGACACAGAAATTGATGCGATGCTGAAGGTGAAGTTACAACACCTTCAGACTAAAGTTGTAGTAGTCAAGGATGAGAGTTGTTTAGTCCCCGCGAGGGACTAAACACAGAGATGCCCACATGTGACGCGCTTGTGATTGTACTGCAAGAATTTTATTTTTCTTCTTCTTCCATATGTACAATACCCTTGCAGTTACCAAATGTAATTGTTACCT
>NC_045750.1:20509384-20509581 GCF_008692095.1 Etheostoma spectabile | reverse complement strand
AATAATTGCGTAATACTGCGTGCTGTGGTCAACAAAAGTGTTTGCTCCCAGCTTCAACCCCCTCTCTGTCAAAGCCCAAAACAACCCAGGTGCACAGGTGAAGCAAACAAATATATCACTTCCGCTCAAACCATCATGACGCCCACCACCAAACACCCACCACCTACAACATCAGCGCATAACACAATAATCAATAA
>NC_045750.1:20506737-20509374 GCF_008692095.1 Etheostoma spectabile | reverse complement strand
AAACAACATAATGTGGCTCCTACATTCCTGCCCCTAATTATTTTACCAGAATAATTGCATACTTACACATTATGTAGGAGCCCAACGTTGATTGGTCTCCTACAGGCCCGGCCCTAAACAATTTGGTGCCCTAGGCAAGATTTTAGGTGGCGCCCCCTTGCATCACTGTACAGTTAACTGATGTTAAAACTAACAGATAGCGCTCGCTATTTATTGATTAGCCAACTATGTCATGTAACGGCTGATGCTATTATCAATCATGTTCTGCAACAGCCAAAATTATCATTATCATCATCACCTTTACTGTAACATTACCTTGTCTTTGTCATGTTTTTCTCCTCTACTTTTCTTTTTTCCTCCCCGGGCACCAGACAGTTTAGGACGCTTTGACATTATGAGATTTGATGCAGGTAAAAGAAGTCGGCTTGTTTTTTTAATTAAGGTGACGTTATATTAAGGTGACCAGATTTCTCAGACAAAATCCGGGGACATTTTCAGCTCAGAAGCATATTTACCTCCAAAACAAGTAATGTTTTTTTTTGTAAAACTTAAAACGGGGACACTAGACCTAGAGCTGTTCTCATAGGGGCTGAGCCCCCCCCCCAAGATCATCCTAGACCCACCCTGCTGCTAGTTCCTACTCCACTCCCCTACACCTCAAGATAGAAAGTCCTAATATTTCAAGATAAAATCCATCCTTATATTTCAAGATAAAAAGTCTAATATTTCAAGTAAAAAGTCCTAATATTTCAAGCTAGAAGTCCTTATATTTCAAGATAAAAAATCCATCCTTATACTTCAAGATAAAAGTCCTAATATTTCAAGTAAAAAGTCATAATATCAAAGATAGAAAGTCTAATATTTCAAAATATAAAGTATAATAGTCCTAATATTTTAAGATAGAAAGTCCTAATATTTCAAGATAGAAAGTCTTAATATTTCAAGATAGAAAGTCCTTTAGTCCTATTTTCAAGATAGAAAGTCTCAATATTTCATAATGTTGGAATGTTTACTAACTACTGACAGCGTTTGCTTTACTGCTCAAGGCTTGTTTCTGGAACAGCTCATTGAGAATCAGATACAATAAAAACTACTGAGGACATATTTTCCTTTGACATGATGCAGTATTAAACGAGATCGCTACTTAAGTTAAGGGATAATTGTCCAGCTTGTATTTACGTTCATAAAAGTGCTTGTTTTGCTGCTAACAGACTCAGATTAATATTTAAGTGTCTGACAACATTATGGGAAGGATTCTAAGGAGGTCGACCTTTCTGTAAAGATTAAGATCCTTTTTAAAACATAAAAGTCCGCGAAATTGCGTTCGCTAAACGCACCAGACTCCATGTAAATAACAGTGATTTTTAACATCGTAAAATACGGCTTCTAAAACATCTCTGAGCACCGCTGGCTTGGCTGTCTGGAGTTGTGGGTGTGCGATTATCGGCTAGTTTTTCTTTCATTCCAATTTCGGGTCTTTCAGTCACAGTGAAAACCGGGGACATTTCCGGGGACAGATCCAGCCGGGGACAGGTAGCCAAAATAAGGGACTGTCCCCGGAAACCGGGGACGTCTGGTCACCCTACGTTACAGGTACAGCACAGGCCGGGCGCCCCCTGGTGGTTTGCGCCCTTAGCATTTGCCTATACTGCCTAAGCCACAGGCCGGCCCTGCTCTCCTACATACCTACAACCGAGACAACGGTTTTTGACTGAATCCTCCGCTGGTACTCTGACCTGATGAAACATTGGCTCGCTGTCTGCCATGAGTACAACAGGTTCCTTTCAAAATGTTGTCATGACCCCAACTAGTTCGCTAGTAAGATCAGGTCTCTGTAGGAGCTGTGCATCCAATGAGGTTCCTTGGAAAGTAGCTTGGCAATCAAAAACAACCGTGAACTTTTTCTTCTTTGGGTGGTATACACCATGGTGTGGTGTGTACCATACCCTACCATCACTCCGTTCCAGATCCATAGGTGGTACCATCTCTGCATAGCCCTTGAAGATGACATCATTCATGAAAACAGTATAAATCAGTGTGAAATGAAGGATCTTTGCCGGCAACTCTGTTATTTGGCATGTTTACATCCTTTTTCCTCAAAGGTAAGATAATACTGCAATGGCCATCCATCCACTTAACAATTTTTGTAACGTATTACAGGAACTGATCGTCCTCTCTTGATAACCCCCTCTACTCATCCTTAATGCATTCAGCAAAATTGGTCTTTAGCTGCTGCTTCCGCAAATCATCCAATCGTTTGTTTATCTACTTCCTGTTTTGTTTTGAAATCCACTGTTTGGTCACATCCTTGGTCACTTGTCTTTCTGCCGTTTTCTGCTTTCCCGCCCGTATGATCACCTGTTTGTTTTCAGCTTCCCCTCATCCCAGCACTTAAAAACTCCCACTTTTCCCACTTGACCTCTGCCAGATTGTAGTTGTTTCTATGTCACTCTTTCCAGCGTTTTCTTTCGAGTTTGCTTTCCCTGTGTTTTGGGATTTTAGCCTGTTTCCCGTTTACGATTCTTGCCTGCTCCTTTTCTAATTTTGCAGTGTTACTGGACTTCTGCCTGCTTTTTGACAACGATTACTTCCTGCTCCTGTTGTACTGTTGCCTGCATTGTTCTTTGGACAATAAAA
>NC_045750.1:20505807-20506727 GCF_008692095.1 Etheostoma spectabile | reverse complement strand
CTTTTATCACCTGTCTGAGTCGTGCATTTGGGTCCGCCACTTTACCGTGATACATCTGGCTGTCCACGAGTAGTTTCTCTACTCCCGTCGCCTTAACAGGTCCATTTAGAGTCCAGCCCAGCATAGTCTTGACTGTGTACGGACTCCCATCCATGCTTTGGACAACTTGCCGCGGCTCCAATAAGCAGGTCAATCTCTAAATCAATCTCTCTCATCTGTATGTATTTCAGATGTGGGCACTGTTGAAGATCTTTCTGTCGAGGAATGTTGCCTCGATTGACTGGCATGTTTTTCTGTGTGTAGATATCAGGCAGTTCACAAAAACAATCACCATCTAATTCAGCCACCTCCAAATCTGAAACAATATGGCTTTCACTGACCTCCTCCTGACCCATAGTCCGTAGAAGAATACCTGTTCTTCTTTCCCTGAGATTCAGCTTGTTCATCAGCCGCTAGAATGTGCAGAATGATGTTGAGATCCCAGGATCCAGGAAGGCATAGGTGATCAAAGTTTTATGTACCTTCTTAAACTTCACTTGAACTATGGGGAGTGTGTCTTGTTCACCGGTCCCTGTTAGACCACTGGATTGAACAGAGATCAGAGCACTGCTCATTGCGGTCTCAGATTCTCCTTTAGCTTGCACAAAATGTGTTTCCTTCTCCTTTGGGGAAATATGGAGTACACTAGGGTGCCTCTGACTGTATACCTTGCATGAGAGACGCTTCCTGCAGTCTCTACTTATGTGCCCAATGCACAAGCACCCAAAACACACCCAATGTTACTTTAAGACAGCAATTTCTCATTGTGCATCCAGTTGGATGCAGAGATCCAAGGTGTGCGTACCTCCACAAAATATACAAGCCTTTTCACCAGATGAACTCCTCTCCTTCCATTTTGGTCCAGGTTCAACTTTCCTTTC
>NC_045750.1:20499259-20505797 GCF_008692095.1 Etheostoma spectabile | reverse complement strand
ACTGTTGCAATGGTGGTAGCAAAGCTACTTCCCTTGTCTTTAGAGCGAGGCTCAAACTTAGATTTCCTCACATCCTTAATTGCTGTCCTCAATGGAATATCCTGTATATCTCAAAATAACAGATCATCTGCTATTTTCACTTGTCTTTCAATGAAGTCCACGATGTCTTGTGAACTTGGTTGAATAAAGGTGCTCTAAGCACTGTCAAGCGTGTTTTAGGCAAGAACATTTGTTACATACAGCCAACATCTCCTCACTATCTGCTGGTCCCTTGAACACACTGTAAAAAAAAAACGCTGTCTCTGTAGACAGCCCACTGTCTCCACACAAACAACAAAAATAAACTGTGCCCACCTGTGATCAGTGCTGCTTGGCACCAGTGCTGCAGGCTGATTACTATGGTGCTGAAACGGTGGTTGTGATTGAATTGTTTGTATTGCACCTTCATGCCGCCTGAGCTCTGGGCATCCTGATGATGTAATTTGGGTTTGGGCCGGCTGGATGATATTGTCCACTTGAGGGTTAGCGCCAAAACAATGTAGACTATTGTCTATTATTTAGACTGCAGTTTTGGGATATTTGTATCAGGCACAAATGGTTTTGCTTTAGCACGAGGACTTTTTCTTTCATTTGTCCCCTTTCAAAATAAAAATCCATGCCATTGTACTTCACAGATGGATGACTTGAAACACAAGAACCTCCTGAGCTTCTAAGCTCATTCACTTTAGCCATCGTTGCAGCCATTTCCACTTCAAGTGCAAGCTGTTCCTTTTCTTTTTCTTGCTCCTTCATTTCTTCTATCTCATGTTTATCCTTCAATAGCCTTTGTTGTGCAATGAGAGCAGCCAAATTGGCCTCAGGTTAATGCATGCTGACGATGTTGTTGAGACACTTGACCTAGATCCAGCCAAGCTCTTCCCATTAGACCTTGTACTTCCGGTGAGTCTTGATTTCTGTTGAGACATTCAGATGGTAGAGTCAGAATTTGTAAACAGAATGAGAACATGGATCCATCATGCCTTGTTACCAAGGTGCAGGCTGGTGGTGGTGGTGTAATGGTGTGGGGGATGTTTTCTTGGCACACTTTAGGCCCCTTAGTGCCAATCGGGTATCGTTTAAATGCCCCACCTGAGCATTGTTTCTGACCATGTCCATCCCTTTATGGCCACCGTATACCCATCCTCTGATGGCTACTTCCAGCAGGACAATGCACCATGTCACAGAGCTCGAATCATTTCCAATTGGTTTCTTGAACATGACAATGAGTTCACTGACTAAAATAGCCCCCACAATCACCAGATCTCAACCCAATAGAGCATCTTTGGGATGTGGTGGAAAGGGAGCTTCGTGCCCTGGATGTGCATCCCACAAATCTCCATCAACTGCAAGAGGCTGTCCTATCAATGTGGGCCAACATTTCTAGAGAATGCTGTCAGCACCTTGTTGAATCAAGGCCACGTAGAATTAAGGCAGTTCTGAAGGCGAAAGGGGGTCTAACACAGTATTAGTATGGTGTTCCTAATAATCCTATAGGTGAGTGTAGGTACCCAGTAAGTAAAAATATGTAAAGTATAGGTACCCAGTAGGTAAAAAAATAACTACAGTACACAGTAGGTACCCAGTAGCAGTAGTAGGTATCCATCTCTGGAACGTACTCCCACAAGCCAGCCATGACACTTGACTTTCTCCCCACATTCAAATCCATCTTGAAACCCACCTCTTCAAGCTTGCCTACTTAGTGTAATTTATGTATATATATTTTTTTCTTATACTAGTCTGGTGTTTATGTATGTATATATGTATGCATGTATGCGTATATGAATAATTCACTATTAAAAAATAAAATAATCATTTATTAATTTATTTTAGTAGTAGGCTAGTAGGCTAGTTGTTGCTGTCAGCCATTCTGATTAACACTCCATTTCAAAAGGTGGCGGTAATGCACAACCGAAAGCTATTTTCCAACCGTCCAAACATCAGAAGTAGAAGAAGAGAAAGAACGAAGTAGAGGAAGTGCTGCCCGCGCTATTTAAGCATAGCCAGGAAAAGTCGCTTGTCTACGCCAGTGAAGGAGGTTGAGGCGTCTTACGATAAAGTATTTCTGTCATTGTAAGAAACGGTATGTGAATCTTTCTAGTTGTATTTGAACAATGTTGCAGTTGTTGAGAAGTAATGTTACGACAAATATTCTAGCTAACTAGTCGGTTACTAATATCGTAGGCAACGTATCGTTAAATTTTCACCGGGTTGTCCTCATTAAAATTGTGCCCTACACCTTTGTCAAATTTGATACTAATTTAACGGAGTAGGTGCGCATTGTTATTTATGATTAATCATTTATCAAAGACTGCCTTACTCGCATAAAAAGTTGAATATTTTTGAAATCTCTATACAAATGTAGCCTATCACCAACGTTACTGCGCCCTCTTCTGGGCCTACCAGTACTTTTCTGTGTATTTGAACCATATCCATCACTCTAAACCACAGCTGAAAATAAAATCGCTTATGCTCTCTGACCCTGTTACTGGTGGAAAGAGTAAGAATACTGTATAACACAGACAAAGATCCTGCATTCCAAATAGTGTCATATCGTTATAAATATATTATCGGAAGTCAAGGATGTAACGTATCATTTTAACATAGCCTACTTCGTCGTATATGGTAGTTCAATACAAATGTTGCATATTATGAGCTCATATGTGTTGTGGAGTAGTTCATATGAATAATGAAATAAGTACTAGCAAAAAACTCCCTGAAGTGGAATGTATTTCTACTAGAAACCCGTCATCAAAGAAATTGGGCATGAGATGTTTCATTTTCTAGAGCTCGAGAGTAGGCTATTTTCATTAAAGCCACATTTTCTAGTGTTAATTGATTTGTTGATTGGCAAAAAAAATTAAAATTTACTAGTCCCACTTTTACCAATGTGAGGATTTGCTGCTTTTTTAATATTTTACCTAAACTGATTATCTTTGAAAATTGGACTGTTTATTGGATAATAAAAAGCTATTTGAATCTTCTTTTCATTATATTATATGTCTTCTAACATTTTATGGGTAAACGATAATTGATTTCAAATAAGACCCCTGCAATAGAGTCCATGTAGAAGGGGATAACTTTGTTTCTTGGATGGACATATTTATAACAAGTAAAAAAATCTGTTGTGGACTTGGTTGATTAAAGGTGCTCTAAGCAATGTCACACATGTTTTTTATTACTTTTGTTGTCACATACAGCCAACATCTCCTCACTATCCGTGAGCTGCCTGTCCCCTGAACACTGTTAAAACGCGGACCCTGTAGACAGCCCATATTCTACACACAAACATCAAAAATAAACTGTGTCCACCTGCACCACAAAGCATACACAAACAGTGTTCCAGCGTTCCAGCCAGTAACCGACAAGAAGGATTTGTGGGGGTGGTGGGGTTATTGTGCTGAAGCACAGAAGGGAGGGGATGGGATGAGGAGGGAGGCACACTATAGTCTTGGTTTGAAAATACTTCTAACGCCAACCAGAAGTAACGTCACCCAACATCACTTAGAGCACCTTTTTAATGTATTTTTAATATTGGTATGTTTTCGGACTACATAAATATCATACCTTTTACATTGTTCTTTTCTATTCTTTCAGGGGTTTAGATCACACATGTCACAATGTTGATAAGCCCAGATAAGGAGGCCCTGATTGGCCGGGTGTTTGAAGCCTATCTGACAGAGTATCATCATGGGGACATTCTCCATCTCATTGAAGATATTACTGAAGAGACCCATCGCCCTGTTGTTGTTAATGCCATGACTTTGTTTGAAGCCAACATGGAGGTAATGTTAAAACAATTTAGAACACGATCTACTGTATTTAAAACAGAAGTAAGTCAGTGTACTTGAGACTTAGATATCTGCTTAAATCAGGCAGTATGGTTCAAATCTGTATGATAATAGGCATAATTTATTTATTTTTGATATTACAGTATGATTAATGTAATCACATGTAAAATGATCAAATAGATTTTTTGTTCCAGTTGTTGAAGAAGCATTCACATCTTTTACTTAGTAAAAAAGATTAATCCTGCATGTATAAATTCAAGTAAAAGTTCTGCATTGAAAATGTTACTTTAGTAAAAGTATGTAATTATCATCAGGAAAATGTACTTAAAGTATTTAAAGTAAAAGTACTCAATGCAGAAAAATCCTCACATTTTAAAATTTTAGGTCTGTAATTTTTATCATTGGTACACTTCAACTGTGAGAGACAGAATCTAAATCAAAAATCCAGAAAATCACATTGTATGATTTTTTTTAAATGATTTAATTTGCATTTTATTGCACAACATAAGTATTTGATACATCAGAAAAGCAGAACTTGGAACAGAAACCTTTGTTTGCAGTTACAGAGATCATATGTTTCCTGTAGTTCTTGACCAGGTTTTCACACACTGCAGCAGGGATTTTGGCCCACTCTTCCATACAGAAGTTCTCCAGATCCTTCAGGTTTCGGGGGTGTTGCTGGGCAAGACAAAGTTTCAGCTCCCTCCAAAGATTTTTTTTTTTTTTATTGAGTTAGACCCGTTAGTTTTTCTTTAAGAAGCCCTCCTGTTCTCCACTCATCACCTGTATTAACTGCACCTGTTTGAACTTGTTACCTGTATAAAAGAGACCTGTCCACACACTCAATCAGACTCCATCCTCTCCACAATGGCCAAGACTAGAGAGCTGTGTAAGGACATCAGGGATAAAATTTGATGACCTGCACAAGGCCGGGATGGGCTACAATAGGCATACAATATGCAAGCAGCTTGGTGAGAAGGCAACAACTGTTGGCGCATTAGAAAATGGAAGAAGTTCAAGATGATGGTCAATCTCCCTCAGTCTATGGCTCCATGCAAGATCTCACCTCGTGGGGCATCAACGATCATGGGGAAGGTGAGGGATCAGCCAAGAACTACACGGCAGGACCTGGGCAATGACCTGAAGAGAGCTGGGACCTCAATCTCACACTATGCCATCATGGATTAAAATCCTGCAGCGCACGCAAGATCCCCCTGCTCAAGCCAGCACATATCCAGGCCCGTCTGAAGTTGGCCAATGAACATCTGGATGATCCAGAGGAGGAATGGAAGAAGGTCTTGTTGTCTGATGAGACAGAAATAGAGCTTTTTGGTCTAAACTCCACTCGTCATGTTTGGAGGAGGAAGAAGAAGGATGAGTACAACCCCAAGAACGCTATCCCAACCTTGAAGCATGGAGGTGGAAACATCACTCTTTGGGGATGCTTTTCTGCAAAGGGGACAGGACGACTGCACGGTATTGAGGGAAAATGGATGGGGCCATGTATTGCGAGATCTTGGCTTCTTCTTCTTGGCTAACAACCTCCTTCCCTCATTAAGAGAATTGAAGATGGGTTGTGACTGGGTCTTCCAGCATGACCACCCGTAACACGCAGCCAGGGCAACTAAGGAGTAGGGTTGAACAATATTGTGTTTCAGCCTTGACATCGCGATATGTGCATGCACAATTGCAGGACGTTGCGATGTTGATGCTAAAACTTTTTTTCTTGATAGAAAAGTAAACTTTTACTGTTCTCCTTTTACATGATTTTTACCGGTCAACCCTTTCCCTTTAAGACAGGTAGGTGTATTGTTATGGGAAGTGAGGCTCTCCATGTGTTTATATAAAAAAAAAAAAAAGTACCGTAGACAGCAGCTGCCACTGGCACAGTGATGCACATAGTTTTCAATGGGTAGTTTGTGAAGCTACAGTAGTCAGTGTTTTATGTTCGCTGCAACTACGAACTAAATCACCTGATTAATGCAACATACACCAACGTCTCCTAGCCATTTTCCCCCTCAGAAAGCTGCTACCAGCCAGGCTAAAGCTAATATAGTTAGCCTAAAGAAACAAGAGGTCCGTCCGTCCCAACTAACATTACGGTTCGGAGCCGCGACGCTGGAAACATAACACTAATATACTACAGAAGGCTGTGTCTGATCTAACATAATTTACACTGATTTAATTGTTCTTGGATACACAGTTTGTTTCTAGTGTGCATGATATGCAGGTCTGATCAATTTATCAAACAAACAAGTTGGCCACGCTAGTCGACCACAACCTAAAGTTTAGAGAAAGCAACATGCAGTCACTGTCATAAACTTTAGCCTGGATTGATAGTATTATATGAATACAATGGTGTCATGCTAGTCAACCAGCATATTTCTACCTCATTTCAAAAAATCACTTCAGAGGAGTAGTCACAGCGCTTACTTGCTTTGGTGTTTGTAAAGCATTAAAGTTCAACAAAGAATGGTTCACATTAGAAAAGATCCTTTTTATCTTCTTCGTAGTTGCACTCCCCTACTAAATCACCGCAGTAGTCAAGAATGATTATTCTTTCCAGATAGAGCTGTTTGTCATCTTTTAAAAATTATTTTTTTCATATCGCAATATATATTGCAGGGAAAAAAATATTGCTGTAGGAGCCATTTGTTTCCACCTTATTTGGTTAGGTTAATTTATTTATTTTAGCCACTTGGGGGAGTATT
>NC_045750.1:20499179-20499249 GCF_008692095.1 Etheostoma spectabile | reverse complement strand
TGTGGTACGTCACTGGGAATAAGGTATATTTAGAGGTGCGGTAATCAATGAGGAAAGGTGTGGATGGCGG
>NC_045750.1:20492537-20499169 GCF_008692095.1 Etheostoma spectabile | reverse complement strand
GTTCTTACCGTAGTCGTGAACACGCAACATTTTATTAATTAGCACCAGGTGAAGTACAGTTTTATGTGAAGTGACCCTTTTAGGTAAAGTGAACCTTTTTCTACTTTTATAATAAACGGGAACACCACCCAAAGACAATCAATGCCTGGACTCAAGATCATTTTTGCTACGCTTTGAGAACACCATGCCATCCATACCGAGGCTTATAGGATAGCCTCCACAATCGCAATGTCAGTTTTTTCCTAATATTGTGCAGACCTACTAAGGAGTGGCTCCGTAAGAAGCATCTCAAGATCCTGGAGTGGCCCAGCCAGTTTCCAGACCTGAACCCAATAGAAAGTCTTTGGAGGGAGCTGAAAGTTTGTATTGCCAAGCGACAGCCCCAAAACCTGAAGGATCTGGAGATGGTCTGTATGGAGGAGTGGGCCAAAATCCCTGCTGCAGTGTGTGCAGACCTGGTCAAGAACTACAGGAAACTAGAATAAGAAATAAGATCTCTGGAATTGCAAACAAAGGTTTCGGTACCAAATATAAAGTTCTGCTTTTCTGATGTATCAAATACTTATGTCATGGAATAAAATGCAAATTAATTACACAAAAATCACACAATGTGGTTTTCTGGATTTTTGTTTTAGATTCCGTCTCTCATAGTTGAAGTGTACTTATGATAAAATTACAAACCTCTTCATGCTCGAGTAGAAAAACCTGTAAATCACCAGTGTATCAAATACGGTACTTGTTCTCCACACTGTTGGGTAGTTTATTTTACAATAAAACATCTTATCATATTTATGAACTACATGTGTGCAACAATCTTAATTTGTAAAGTAACTAGTAACCTAATGTGTCAGATTGTTTAACACAAACCCTTTAATAATTTATCAGCTACTTTCTAATCACATTTTCTAAAATGCACAGTATTATCTAAACTTTTTTCCTTTTATATAAAGACTAATTCTTGCTGTTTTTTCTTCAATACACCTTACCTACTATTATGATCATAAAAATAATCTCATCCATTAAGTTACACCTCATGCTACGCTTACGGCGTACATTCAGTTTCATTTCTTTTCAATTTAATTTTATTTATAGTTTCAAATCGTAACAGAAGTTATCTCAGGACACTTTACAAAAGGGGTACGGTAGGTCTAGACCACACTTTTACAAAGACCCAGCAATGCCTCCAAGAACAAGTTTACATTTCAAGTCTCTTTTCTTGTACTCCAATCCACATAATTAAATGGTATCTTTATTCTCTACGTCACAGGTTGGGGACTATTTCAATGCCTATCCCAATGATGTCCTGGCTATATTTGATAAAGTGTTACACAGAAAAGGCCTGGAGTTATCAGAGAGTGCTTCTCCCAAACACTATGGAGAAAAAGAAGAAAGAACAAAAGAGAGAATGAGATGCACTCTTCATGTCCGCATTACAGGTTAGACCTCTAAATGTAAATGATGGTCAGATGTTGCTCAGAGCTTGCATTGGGAGGAATTATGGTATCTCAGATGGCCATGTGCATTAACCTTATCCTCTCTGCTGCCCTTCATTAATTCATTTCTGTGTTGGAAAAATATATTCATCTGTAGTCTACTTAGTACAAATTACATTAGTTTCTGGTTTTTAGTTGTTTTAATGTAAGAAGCGACATCCTTTTATAATGGGGTGTTTGTGAAGGAATTTATTTTTTAACAAATGTGCAGGGTTGTGGAAGGTGCAGGGTTGTGGAAGCTCAATTGTCACAGTAAGTGCATTTTAGCTTAAACGTGCAAAAATAAGAGGTTATTTAGTTGCATTGTGACAAATGCGTTTTGAAGGAAAATCTAAACATGAGCTCATACCATAGACCGTTAATTTTACGGTCTATGGCTCATACAAATAAGTCCTTCAAGAGCCCAACAGAGAAAAAGCTAATTTTAAATGAGAACATGGAAAATATTAAGAAAACCATCAAAAACTGAGTAGTGTTGGTTTTATTTTTTGGTTAAATTTTTTGACAGTAGAGATATGACAAAAAAATGAGGTGAGAGAGTTGTTGAATAACATACGACAAAGGTCTCTGGCCTGACACGAACCTGGGACATTGCAATTATAGTTATCACAGTTTATTTGCGCACATGATAAAACCTGGGTGTGATGTCCTGTAGACATTGTAAATATTGCCACTGTTGGATACAAGTTTGTGTTCTAACAGATTGTATATTAAAGTTTGTGCTGCTGATTTGCTTGTTTGAATTGATTTTTTTTCTGTTGTTTACTGACACTTGTATGTGTGCCCAGGTCTGCCAGTATGTCCAGAGCTGACCAGAGACACCATTCCCAGGTCCAGAGATGTTGGACACTTTCTGTCTGTCACTGGTACTGTCATACGTACTAGTGTTGCCAAGGTAACAGCATGATACAGCTTCATGTTTGTTCCTCAATTTGCTGAAAATGTATTGATTGCTTAAATGATTATTGAAATCAAGAATTACTGAATCCAGTATAGTGGTTTGAACAGTAGTAACAGCTTCCTGTCTATGTAGGAAGGTAGCATGATGTCTGCATGGTATGTATGTATGGTATCTGAAATAATAATCACAATAGGAAACAATAGTTATTCAATTTGACAGTAAAACCATTAGTGAATACACAACTGGCACATTAGCACCAGCAATGTTAATATGCTACACTCACAGATTAGCATTAGCATGTTAGCATTAATGTGTTAGCATTAGCTTATTAACAGCGATGTGGAAATCGTATTAAATCGACTAACAGAAATATCATTAACAACAATAATCATTAACAACTCTATATTGTCCTGTAACACAGTAAAGTTCTCACACAGAATATCAAAGAAACATGTATTTTGGTTATTTAACAAACTTGCATGTGCTCATTTACACATACAATGTTCATTCCTTGACAGTCCCGAGTGGAATAAATCACTACGAGATGCGAACGCAGTGGTAAAGGACCCCAGTCCTGCTTAGCTGTCTGGCCGAATGTCTGTCCATTTGTCTAACTAATACTGCCACCTAGTGGGAATAGTGGGAATTCAGTACCATAATGAAGCAATCAATTAGACATTTAAATCCATTTGTTAATTATGTTGACATTATTTGTTAATACATTACTATTGTAACACATTTATAAATCAGAAGGGTGATGACTAATTGGTTACACATAAGCGCAACAGCTTTCTTGTTTACACATAAAGAGCAACGGTTTTAAATTTACTAAACAGTACCACATGTGTTCCAAGCCTGGAGAGGGATGATATATGAATATAATAATGGATTGAAATGATATGAACTATTTATTTTGTCAGGTCTTTTTGGTTTTCTGGATTGCAGCAAAGCGGGGTTCAGTCCTATAAACAAGAAAATCTGTCACTGACTTTTAATTCATTCAATTTTATGTATAGTATCAAATCATAAAGGGAGACCCTGCATGGGGCTGAGGCAATCATATTGTTAGAATTGACAATAATAATACTTTGTTTATCTTTCTGAATGTGCATTTATTAACAGTATTTAATTAAAATATGACTGTGAACTAAAATTAAACGGCACATTGTAGTTTCTGTATTTATGACCAAAGCATTAGCAAAATAAGGGAAATGTTGAAAAATTGCAGGCCAGTTTAAGGTGTGCAACACTAAATTTTCAGCCCTTTCAGGGTATTCCCAGTCAAATGCTTTCTCTGCATCGATAGAGAGAATTACATTCAGAGAATTAAGTTCATTAGTTTGATAAAGAATATAAAATACCTACATAAATTATCAATAGAAATACTAACATGACCAAACCCAGTTTGGTCTAAGTGAAGAAGACTAGATAAAGCTCTTACAAGATGCAATGCGAGGAATTTGGCAATCATTTTGTAATCAGCATTTAGAATTGAGGTTGGCTTATATTGATTGATTGATTGATTATTGATCGATTATTTATTTTCACTACAAAAACATTAAGACAGTATTATATATTACACAAAAAAGATGTGACGGATGATTGCCGAAAAACCCTCCAAGGGGCTTAATAAGTGGCAATCTCCATAAAAACAATAACATTTAACAATTTAAAAACAATTTATGTTATTATGTTAAAAACTAAAAACTAAAACAAAAACAAACAAAAAACAAAATCAAAACAAACCAAAACACATTTAATTTGTATGAAACAACTTAAAAATAGATTTAGAACATAAACCCATGGAGGAACAACATTGGAGAGGATCTTTACCCCATTCAATTATACCTTTAAGAATATAGAGGCCAACTATAAGGACTGAGGAAGGTGACCTTTACTAAAACAAGCATTAATCATAGCAAGAAACAGCTGCAGTAAATAACTTGAAAAGTGTTTATAAAACTCAATTGGCAGTCCATCCAAACCTGGAGCTTTGCCACTTTTAAGTGTGGCCATGGCAGACTGCAGTTTCTCCAAAAATATGTCCTTATCTAATGATAGTCTATCATCTTGAGTTAAGGTAGGTAATAAAATATCTAAAAAGGAACTGCATCTGCCTGAGACATACTGTGAAGTAGATGTATAAAGTTCAGCATAGTACGATTTAAAAACTCCATTAATTCATAGTTGTGCCTCCATCTTTTTTTTTGATTTTAGGAATGGTTCTGTCTTTGGATTATGTTTTTGATATGCCTAGCTGATAGTCTGCCTTCTATTTCACCTTGTTCTACATAGGGTAATTTGGATTTTATGAATGCCAATTCACATGCTTGCATATTTATATAATTATACTTTAACGAGAAGCGGAGCGCACCGATAAAAGGTTCTCTGTCCTGCTGCGTGTGTTCTCTACTTTTACAATCTTCTAATCATAATGTTTTTTGCTGCCACAAATGTTGCCTCATTTAGGGCTGGGCAACATATTGATATATTGATATTGTGATATGAGACAACATAATGTTTTAGATTTTTAATATAGTGTAATATCGTAATATGGCAAGTGTTGTCTTGAACTGGTTTTATAGGCTGCATTACAATAAAGTGATGTAATTTTCTGAATTTAACAGATTGTTCTAGCTGTTCTATTATTTACCTTTACCCACTAAGTCATTAAATAATTTCTGCAAAATATTTATCCAAAATATTATTGAGTAAATAATATTTTGTTAAAGCACCAATAGTCGTACAATATTGTTGCAATATTGACATTGAGGTATTTGGTCAAGAATATCGTGATATTTGATTGTCTCTATATCACACAACCCTAATCCAATCCAACATATATTGAACCGCTGTTGTTGCCGATTGCGCTAACGTTACTCAGGTGTGCTAACGTTTACACCTGTCACCTAAAGCATGCAGCTGAGCAACATTTTTAATGCAATGACAATCCACCTACGGTCCCTAGAGACCGATTCAGAGCACTGATTCTCGTTGAATACTTTTGCCAAACTTCTGTTATTCAAACATGTATAACTTATATTCATTCATATTATTGTATAATATTGTGAAGGCAAGCGCTTTTAGTAACATGATGACAGTGACATGTTTTTTTATTCTATGTACTGACAGCAGAATAAGCAAGTATAAACCTATTTTATGATATTTATATCGTAATATGCTGTATATTATTGTATTGGGAGAAAACGGGTAGTTATCGACATTGAGTACCCCCATATAGCCAAAACGCCTCTGTGAATATTTGAATGTGAGATTGGCAGTCAAATCAGGCTCCTTTGATCAAAGCATTGAATTTTAAACTATTCATGGTCACCCCTAAAAGAATCCTAGCGTAGTAAGAGCAGTTCATAATTTTTGAAAGAATAAAAGAATCTGAACGCTTTCTCCTCTGGGTGAAGCAATTTACAGACTTCATGGTGCCCTATAATTCATGTATTATTTACCAAAACTGTTACATAAAGCATATTTATTTTGAGATTACAGTACACAATTCTCCGCTCGATATCCACCCTAAAATATCAGAATATCATACTGGAGTAACATAAGATAAATATTAATGAGTTTGGGATCATCATAATCAGGACTATATGAATTCAATAAAATTACCTCTTCATGGGCTAAAAAGCCTCTCGAGTAGAGTAGTAGGAGCCATGTGACCATACTCGTATGACACTTAGATAAGTGAAGATTGTTAGTTAGGTAAATTTGTTCTTTTGAGGCAGAGGGAGAATATGAACCCGATCGTGAAGTGCAGGATTGCTGCTGCAGTTGCATGTTACCTGCTGGATTAAAATGCTGCTGGTAGTTTTGATGTTATCTCTCTGTCTGGGTTTTGGGCCTTGTTTAGGGCCAATTCAGACCAAAAAAAGCAGTCCGGCGATTTTCCAAAGGCTTGTGCAGTGGTAGTAGTGTCACTCATATGGCTATTTTGCGTGAGGCCCTGTTGTATTATTTACCCCCTAATATATCACAGGTAGACTTTATATTTCAGTTACTGTTTTCCGTCGGATCATTTAAAGATCTCGACATTTCCAACCGCACGTGAAGGCAGCTTCATGTCATGGAGAAGGAGAGAAAGAAAAGAGACAAGTGGGAACGATCGACGGTGCTTTTTTTGTTTGGCAAGCATTCAGCTGTAACACAAACTCCTGGCCAGTTCAGTGCCTGTGTTTCGTATTTGAAAACGTTCTTGTTGTAGCAATAGAAGCATTGACATT
>NC_045750.1:20486169-20492527 GCF_008692095.1 Etheostoma spectabile | reverse complement strand
CAGTGTGTAATTCTCACACCACCTCAAAACCAACTGACAAGTCCTATCGCCGGTTACATGAGTTGCCACCCCAGCAGTTTTTACAGTCCAGCTTCCACTTGAGAAAGGGGAGTTTTTTGTTATAAACCAATCACATGCAACATCCTCAGATCAAGTGTTACTATTAATATAAGATCAAAAGGTTACCAGTGTTTCCCACACACAGACTAATTCGTGGCGGTGTGCCACACAATCAACACCTGCCCGAACCAGAGTGTAATTAGTTATTAATTTGTTTACAATATTTTCAGGCTTCAACCAATCAAGCAGAAAGACAGGCTCAGGGAGAGAAAGAGATAGAGCCGTTAGGCATTGCGGAAAGAGTAGGAGAGGAGGACAGCATCCGACACGGGGTGCCCCCCGGCGCTACACATTTCTTTCTAATCTGTGGGAAACACTGGTTACACAAATGGGGAAATTAGGGTTATCGCGGTAATCAAATAAAATAATAATAACAAGGCAAAATATATGTAATAATGTGTCTGTACTTTAAAGAAGGATTCTTTTAGCATTTTCAATGTAGAACTTTATAGGATTTCTGTGCAAGCACATGGTTTCTTTATGAAGGGATCCTGAATAAAGTACCAATAGATAGCAGGGCACTAAAAGATACAAATATTATAATAGTCATATTATAAAAGTAATGCACACCTGTAAATAGGTCTGCAGGAAAGCAAAGGATAAGTGAAAACAACTTATAATAATTTCCTGCACATCTTCATGTTTTACTTGTCATGTCATACTTAGAATCCTTCTCCACCTTTCATAGGTCCTGGAATACGAGCGTGATTACATGTGCACAAAGTGTCGTCACATTTTCACTGTGGAGGCTGATTTTGACCAGTTCTATACCTTTGTCCCACCGGTGGCCTGTCCTAATCCTGATGCCTGCAATTCGTACAAATTTAGCTGTTTGTCTGGAGGATCTGAGCCTGCTGCCTGCAGGGACTTCCAGGAGATCAAGATACAAGAGCAAGTATGACAGTTATGGGTGTGTTCTTTTTGTTTTGTTTTTTCCCCCAGCTAATTTTACCACTTGATCAGTGTAAAAATTGCACCCCCACCACAGGTGCAGAGGCTGTCAGTGGGCAGTATTCCTCGTTCAATGGTGGTGGTTCTGGAGGATGACCTTGTTGACAGTTGTAAATCTGGTAAGAATTGTGAATACCAAGGTTTGATAAGATGCACTTGCTTTTTAACAAATAACTGCGTGGCTGCAACTCAAAGTGAGGCCTAGTTTATAATCAGATTAAACCTCCACGCAAATTACATAACATTTAATTTAGCTGACTCTTTTATCAAAAGCACCTTGCATGTAGTGCATTCAACCATGAAGGTACAAACTCACAACAGCAAGAATGACATCAAAGTTCATTACTTTAAATAAGCCAAATTACAATGGGGCACGTAAGTGGACACGTAATGTCTTTTTTATTATTTTATAACCATTATCTTCACATCACCTGTGTACCTAATCAAACATAAGGCTGTGCCATTATATTGACTGCCTGTTATGCTGCTGTGGAAATCATAGTCACATCACCAACTACCTTACAGTGATCAGAAAAATTCTAAATAGAAGTGTGATCTCGCCACATTAAAACCTTTATTGTTGAGGTAAAAACTTGTCTTGCGATGTAAGTGCAGTGTTTGAAAGCTGTAGCAACATACAGCTATAAGCACTTCTGTCTTATTTGCAATTGTGGATCTAGAAAATGTTACATGGGGTGGCGAAAGGTCTTGGCAGGGTGGCATTGAAAGATGGTACACGGAGACCTCCATATGTAAATGGAATGTATGGCAAATAAGGAAAAAAAAGTAAAACTGCATAACATAATTCTATCACTTATTTGACCTTTAGTTTGATCATAATTACTGATAAGTAAAAGAATAGAACAAAGAATAGAATGTCTTATTTTATCAGTAATTATTATCAAATAAAAGGTCAAACAAAAAATTTAAAACATCATATTCTATTTATATACTCTATGTACATATTTACATATCTCACCCTATAACATATACAACAGAATAGAAAGAAAAAGTTGAAAACATAGAATTGGCATGTTATGATACTGTACTGCAATTTATATAGAAGAAGAAGAAAAAAACCAGACCATATGTTCCAGGTGTAAACATGTAAGGTGGGTTGTAACTTTTTTATAGGTCTATATACTGTGTAGCAACTGATCAACTCATTATCGTATATCATAGTGTTATGCTGTTAAATGTGACTTATTTGTTGTTTTCCCTGTTTGACATTAAAGATTGCATCCTGGTTTAATTTGTGCAGCCTTATTGCTCGTCTCGTTCTCGTAAATCACACCCCTAATTCTGATACATAATTTTAACTTTTCCAAAACAGCATTGTGTTTTGTTGATTACGTTGACTAAATAAGACACTGTTCACATTTCTTTGACAAAAGTACTTAATACTTTTTAATAAGTCCTAAAGTGTTAACGTGAAATAAGACACCACAGTATTCATTTTCACCTCATGCTGTCAATGTTAAATGCCATGCTTATGCTGTAGCTTTCAGTAATTTAGGACTGTATGCGGTTCTTCTAGGAGATGATGTGACTGTGTACGGGGTGATGTGTCAGCGCTGGAAGCCCTTTTATGATGGCACTCGCTGTGATACGGAGCTGGTCCTGAAAGCTAACAACATAGAAGTGAACAACCAGCAGGCTGCTGCCTCTTTTCTTATGAACGATGTTCAGAAAGAGTTTAACGACTTCTGGATGAGCTACAAACATGATCCGATAGCTGGTATGCAAGAATCTGCCTCGTAATGTTCAAAATTATGTTTTTTATGTTTTTTTAGTTGTTTTTTTCATGTTATTCTCTCCTCTCTCTGTAGGTAGGAACCAAATCTTGTCGAGCATCTGCCCACAGGTATTTGGCATGTATGTGATTAAACTGGCAGTGGCCATGGTGTTAGCTGGCGGGGTGCAAAGAACAGATTCTTCTGGGACCAAGATCAGGGGTATGTCTCTCTTTTCTTATTTGTTTAAATTAAGCAACTGATGCTCCTATTCAATTTCTACCATTCCAAGCCATATAATTATATTTTTAAATATGCAATATATTGTCACGGCACAGGTAGTACTCGTAAAATAATTTGTTTTAGGTCCACAGGATTTAATTACCACAGACCAGCTACAAACAGGCCACAAGATACGTGAATGCCTGTTTTACTTTAACAAGAAAAGACTGCCAGCCCACCTGAGATGCCCTTGAGCTCTGCTAGCTTTCTGCCATCGCTCCACTTGGTCCCTGCAGTGCTTGATTTCAATGTTCAAAATTGAAAAGCTCATTTAGATAGATTTGGAATTTGAAATCAGGACACCCCTACAACCAATCAGAAACAAAGACAACCTGTGGCTGTGACAATATGGAAACGGTGATAAATGTGTGCTGTATGTTAGTTTGTTATCGTGACTGGTGGGAACAACAATCTTTGAAATTGGTTCCGTATTATGCGAGAATGCTGTGACCAGCCACCGCAGACTGGGTTGCAATGTAACCCTATAGAACAAATGAACATCCTCAATTTTGTCCACTAAAAGTGCTGTTTTTTCCGTTGACAAGCTTGGATTATTATTATAAGTGTTTGACAACATGATATGATAGGACAGATAAAGGCCTTTTTAAAAACCCTTTAAGACCTTTCTGTTTAACCAGAAACATCTCTGAGATCGCTAGCGCCAAACCAACCAGACTCAAACTTACAATGTAGCTTGTTTCCCTGACTGCCATGTGCAGCGGTCTTGCTTAACACTTGACAAATGTCAAAGATTGCAGTTCCCATCAGTCACTTAGACACAATAAACATAGAAATAAGGGTTGAAGAAAAAAAGTTACCCTTTAATCTTGTCCTCTTTAGGTGAGTGTCATATGTTGCTGGTTGGGGACCCAGGCACAGGGAAGTCTCAGTTTCTGAAGTATGCAGCTAAGATTATGCCTCGCTCTGTACTCACAGCTGGAATTGGATCAACAAGTGCAGGTAGGCTTTCAGGTTAAAGGAGTTTGTTTTCAGTGCCTCATATTAACCATTTATCAGGAATTTGTCATCAATATCTTGATTATTCTCACATAATTAATTTTACATGCTTGCATACAACATATCTAATGAGTTTATGTATTACTGCATTAACTGAAGTTGTTAACACATAATGTCATTTGTCAAAGGACTGACAGTAGCAGCGGTTAAAGATGGTGGTGATTGGCATCTGGAGGCAGGAGCCCTGGTTCTCTCAGATGGTGGTTTGTGCTGCATTGATGAATTCAACAGCATCAAGGAACATGACCGCATCAGCATCCATGAAGCTATGGAACAACAGTCTATTAGTGTGGCCAAAGCTGGGTAGGACAGCCATCCATACATGTTCACATGCTCATAGAATTCCACTGTAAGCAAAAAAATACAACACCATCTAGTTTTAATGGGGATTAGTGGTAAATAGGTAAATAAGGTCAGTTCAGTAAATAAAGTCAAAGATTTATGTAGCGGTTGTTACCTCCCGACCACTACAAGAATGTATATGTCATCAAGGTTATCTGAATGGCTCGATTTAGAGTGAACAACAAAAAGGAGAAAAGTCCAATGCATGTGGAACATCACTTTGCATTTTATATAAAACGTTATACACAACAAGGAGTTTAATTGGCTATACCCTTATTCAGTGACACATTGGTCACCGAATAAGGGTATAGCAATATATTGTGTGCATGCAAATCGCACTAAAGCTCATAAACAAGCTTAATGAGCAAAAGAACAGAAACAGGCTTTCTTAAAAGTTTACAAATCATTTGCTTATCAGACTAGTTTTAACAGCTATGCTTGCAGCTCCACTACTACAAGTTCAATGTGCTATTTTTTTAAGTAGACCCTTTTCTACAGAAACCTATTGCCAAAAGCTGTCAGTGAACATGTTGTTGTAGGTAAGGAATGTTAAGATAACAGAAAGATCCACTTATTTGTTTATTCTGTATCCCACTTACAATTCTCTTCCCTCTCCCCAGTATGGTGTGTAAGCTGAACACTCGAACAACCATCCTGGCAGCTACCAACCCTAAAGGCCAGTACAATCCCAACGAGCCACTGTCTGTGAATGTAGCTCTGGCCAGCCCTTTGCTGAGTCGTTTTGACCTGGTGCTAGTTCTGCTGGACACCAGAAACTCAGAGTGGGACCACGTCATCTCCTCTTTCATTCTGGAGGACAGAGGTAGGGGATTATTTTAATTTATTTTTATTTTATTTTATTTTTTAGATTATTTTTTGGGCTTTGATTTGCCTTTATTTGATAGGACAGAGGGGAGAAGGGGAAGACATGCAGGAAATCGTCACAGGTCAGATTCAAACGCGTTGAGGCTTAAACCTCTCATTATATGTGTGCCTGCTCTACCCACTGAGCCAACTCAGCCACAGATTATTTGAATTTGTATATGAAATGCTAAAAGCAAAACGACTAATTTGGAAAATGAATATTGGTATTCATATTTGAATGATTGTTTATTAAGTTATTATTGCAATATTATTAGCATCATGTAGGTCAATGGTATAGTGAAAATATTGTAGATTCTCATCCCAGGTAGAAATCAGTATATCAATAACTATTTGTTCAATTCAATTTTTATTTATAGTATCAAATCATAACAATAGTTAACAGATAGAGTAGGTCTAGACCACACTCCATAATTTACAAAGCCCCAACAATTCTAGTAATTCCCCCAACTGGTGCAAGCAAGCATTGCGACAGTGGTGAGGAAAAACTCCCTTTTAGGAAGAAACCTTGGACAGACCCAGGCTCTTGGTGACTGGTGGTGTCGGTTTGGGGTGTGATGCACAGTGGCAATAATAGTCACAATAAAGATAGTGGAACAGTGACTACAAATTGTAGTTATAGTAGTTCATAGCAGGGCACTGCAGGGCGTTACAGGGTGTAGCGTGGCATAGCTGATCATAGGTGGACGTAGCGGGATGCAGCAGGGTTCAGCAGGACACAGCAGGGCATCGCAGAACGTAGCAGGGTGTAGCCGGAAGTGCAAATGATTATTTTTTCAATTAGTCAACTAATCTAACAATAATTTTCAATTAGCAATTATTTTCCCATTGCTCAATTATTAACAATTTACACAAAACAAATTTCAATAAGGTTCGAATCTCTGTTTATTTAAATTGTTTAACACTGCACTGTTCAAGTAAATTAATGTGTAGTGCAACCTTAAGCCAGATCTAAGCTATCAATCCAACAACAAAATACAGTCACTTTCAGGAGGAACTGTTTTAGACACACAAATGCTTGTGTAGCATTG
>NC_045750.1:20486039-20486159 GCF_008692095.1 Etheostoma spectabile | reverse complement strand
GTGGGTGTAATATCAATAAATATGACATTCTGTTGATTATTGGCATAAGTAAATGTCATGGAGGCAAAAGCGTCTGTTCTTTGAAATGTATGTATTTTGTTATCTGTATAAGTTATAATG
>NC_045750.1:20482914-20486029 GCF_008692095.1 Etheostoma spectabile | reverse complement strand
CACAGTGTGACTCCCAAGACATACGAGAAGTGTTTTAGAAAGGAAAATGGCTTATGTTTTACTGCTCTGTCGGTGATATCAATGCATATCTGGAAGATTCATCCATCCATCCATCCATCTTCATCCGCTTATCCAGTATTTGGTCGCGGGGGCAGCAGCTCCAGTAGGGGACCCCAAACTTCCCTTTCCCGAGCCACATCAACCAGCTCCGACTGGGGGAACCTGGCGTTCCCAGGCCAGGTTGGAGATATAATCTCTCCACCTAGTCCTGGGTCTTCCCCGAGGCCTTCTCCCAGCTGGACGTGCCTGGAACACCTCCCTAGGGAGGCGCCCAGGAGGCATCCTTACCAGATGCTCGAACCACCTCAACTGGCTCCTTTCGATGTGAAGGAGCAGCGGCTCTACTCCAATCTCCTCACGGTTGACTGAGCTTCTCACCCTATCTCTAAGGGAGACGCCAGCCACCCTCCTGAGGAAACCCATTTTGGCCGCTTGTACCCGTGATCTTGTTCTTTTGGTCATGACCCAGCCTTCATGACCATAGGTGAGGGTAGGAACGAAAATTGCCCGGTAGATTGAGAGCTTTGCCTTCTTGCTCAGATCCCTTTTTCGTCACAACGGTGCGATAAACACAATGTAATACCGCACCCGCTGCTCTGATTCTCCGACCAATCTCACGCTCCATGGTCCCCTCACTCGCAAATAAGACCCCAAGGTACTTAAACTCCTTCACTTGGGGTAAGGACTCGTTCCCTACCCGAAGAAAGCACTCCATCGGTTTCCTGCTGAGAACCATGGCCTCAGATTTAGAGGTGCTGATCCTCATCCCAGCCGCTTCACACTCGGCTGCGAACCGATCCAGTGAGTGCTGAAGGTCACAGACCGATGACGCCATCAGGACCACATCATCTGTAAAAAGCAGCAATGAGATCCCGAGCCCACCAAACTGCAACCCCTCCCCACCCCGACTACGCCTTGATATCCTGTCCATAAATATTACAAACAGGATTGGTGACAAAGCGCACCCCTGGCGGAGGCCAACCCTCACCTGGAACGAGTCCGACTTACTGCGAGAACCGACCACAGCTCTCGCTTTGGTCATACAGAGATTGGATGGCCCTGAGAAGGGTCCCCCTACCCCATACTCCCCGCAGCATCTCCCACAATTTTTCCCGGGGGACCCGGTCTTACGCCTTCTCCAGATCCACAAAACATGTAGACTGGTTGGGCTACTCCAGGTCCGTTGTTCCACGGCCAGGACGGAACCCGCATTGCTCCTCTTCAATCCGAGGTTTGACTATCGGCCGAACCCTCCTTTCCAGCACCTCGGAGTAGACTTTACCAGGGAGGCTGAGAGTGTGATACCCCTGTAATTGACACACCCTCTGGTCCCCCTTTTTGAAGAGGGAACCACCACCCCAGTCTGCCACTCCTTAGCACCGCCCAGACTTCCACGCAATGTTGAAGAGGCGTGTCAACCAAGACAGCCCCTCCACACCCAGAGCTTTCAGCATTCTGGACGAATCTCATCATCCCGGGGCTTTGCCGCTGTGGAGTTGTTTGACTACCTCAGCGACTTCCACCAGGGAAATTGACGACAATCCCCATATCTCCAGCTCTGCCTCACCACAGAGGGCGTGTCAGCTGGATTTAGGAGTTCCTCAAAGTGCTCCTTCCACCGCTCTATACCTCCCCGTTGAGGTCAACAACGTCCCATCCTTACTGTAAACAGCTTGGATGATTCCTCGCTTCCCCTCCTGAGGTGGCAAACGGTTTTCCAGAAGCACCTTGGTGCCGACCGAAAGTCCTCTCCATGTCTTCTCCGAACTTCTCCCACACCCCACTGCTTTGCCTCTGCCACGGCAGAGGCTGCCGCCCTTCGGGCCCGTTGGTACTTGCAGCTGCCTCCGGAGTCCTGGGATAACATATCCCAGAAAAGATTCTTCAGTCGGAGGCTTCCCTGACCACCGGTGTCCACCAGGGTGTTCGTGGGTTACCGCCCCTTGAGGCACCTAAGAAGATTCATTTGTTTTGTCTTTAATGTCCTACAACCATTTTTAACATTCAAGTGACCTCATGCAGCCCAAATATTCTAATAACCCAGTTTGTCCTGAAACAAATGATGTTCATATCTGACTGTAGACAACAGGGTTGATGTTTTACAAGCTTTTATATAAAATAAATCCAGACGGACAATTTAACTGCTACTTTATAAACAAAATGCTGGTAAGTTTTTGCAGAACAACTGTATGGCACTTTTATCATATGGCAGAACATTTAAAAAACAATTGCGCTATATACACTACTTTTGAATTCATATTTCATTTTGCGATTAATCGCGATTATTCAGGGAAATTATGCGATTAATATATTTATATTATTATAATATATTATTATATATACATACATACATATGAGAGAGATAAGGTCATTATTATATTAGTTTGTATTTAAGGCATTAAATACTTTTATTGTGATTTTATATTGTAACAAGTATAATGATGGAATTATAACTTAAATTATTTTGTCCTACACCCATTCCCTGAAAGGCTCCATGACAAAAGTGGTAAATGTCAGTCCTACTTTTACGTTCAGGACTACCTGCTGAGTCTGCCAGCCTGTGGTCCATGGAGAAAATTAAGGCTTATTTCAGTGTATTAAACGCTTGCAGCCGAGGTGTCTGAGGAGGCCAAAAGCATCTTGACACGTTATTACCAGCTGCAGAGACAAAGTGATGGCCGCAACGCTGCCCGCACCACATCCGCATGCTGGAGAGTCTTAGCAGACTGGCTGAAGGTAAGAGGGACTTTTGACTTCATTTTAATGTGTGTTTTTTTTAAATCAATTCAAATCTTAGGTTGGTTGACCTTGACTTGATCTCAGCCTTTTATTTAGGGGTTGTGCTCAGTTCCAAAAATGTCCTAATAGTGTCCTGAAGTATTAGCCTTTTGCATTGACCACTGTTAAGGGGCACTATGCAGTTTGGCAATTTCTTTTCCGTTTCTCTTTTATTGCCAGCTATTTGCTGGCAGGTTTCTCTATAGAGTCCCCTATAGCTTCGGAATAGATTTGGCAGCTCCGATGTTTACTTGTGTCTGACTCTTGGCCCAGTCAG
>NC_045750.1:20482230-20482889 GCF_008692095.1 Etheostoma spectabile | reverse complement strand
AGGCGCCCAGGAGGCATCCTTACCAGATGCTCGAACCACCTCAACTGGCTCCTTTCGATGTGAAGGAGCAGCGGCTCTACTCCAATCTCCTCACGGTTGACTGAGCTTCTCACCCTATCTCTAAGGGAGACGCCAGCCACCTCGGAGGAAACCATTTTGCCGCTGGTTACAAGTGATCGTCTTTTGGCAGACCCAGCTTAATGACCATAGGTGAGGGTAGGAACGAAAATTGCCCGGTAGATTGAGAGCTTTGCCTTCTTGCTCAGATCCCTTTTTCGTCACAACGGTGCGATAAACACAATGTAATACCGCACCCGCTGCTCTGATTCTCCGACCAATCTCACGCTCCATGGTCCCCTCACTCGCAAATACACTCTCAACTCCTTCACTTGGGGTAAGACTCGTTTCCCTACCCGAAGAAAGCACTCCACGGTTTCCTGCTGAGAACCATGGCCTCAGATTTAGAGGTGCTGTCTCATCCCGCCGCTTCACACTCGGCTGCGAACCGATGCTGAAGGTCACAGACCGATGACGCCATCAGGACCACATCATCTGTAAAAAGCAGCAATGAGATCCCGAGCCCACCAAACTGCAACCCCTCCCCACCCCGACTACGCCTTGATATCCTGTCCATAAATATTACAAACAGGATTGGTGAC
>NC_045750.1:20481267-20482220 GCF_008692095.1 Etheostoma spectabile | reverse complement strand
CCTGGCGGAGGCCAACCCTCACCTGGAACGAGTCCGACTTACTGCCGAGAACCCGACCACAGCTCTCGCTTTGGTCATACAGAGATTGGATGGCCCTGAGAAGGGTCCCCCTCACCCCATACTCCCGCAGCATCTCCCACAATTTTTCCCGGGGGACCCGGTCTTACGCCTTCTCCAGATCCACAAAACATGTAGACTGGTTGGGCATACTCCCAGGTCCGTTGTTCCACGGCCAGGACGGAACCCGCATTGCTCCTCTTCAATCCGAGGTTTGACTATCGGCCGAACCCTCCTTTCCAGCACCTCGGAGTAGACTTTACCAGGGAGGCTGAGAAGTGTGATACCCCTGTAATTGGCACACACCCTCTGGTCCCCCTTTTTGAAGAGGGGAACCACCACCCCAGTCTGCCACTCCTTAAGCACCGTCCCAGACTTCCACGCAATGTTGAAGAGGCGTGTCAACCAAGACAGCCCCTCCACACCCAGAGCTTTCAGCATTTCTGGACGAATCTCATCAATCCCTGGGGCTTTGCCGCTGTGGAGTTGTTTGACTACCTCAGCGACTTCCACCAGGGAAATTGACGACAATCCCCCATCATCCTCCAGCTCTGCCTCCACCACAGAGGGCGTGTCAGCTGGATTTAGGAGTTCCTCAAAGTGCTCCTTCCACCGCTCTATTACCTCCCCAGTTGAGGTCAACAACGTCCCATCCTTACTGTAAACAGCTTGGATGATTCCTCGCTTCCCCCTCCTGAGGTGGCAAACGGTTTTCCAGAAGCACCTTGGTGCCGACCGAAAGTCCTTCTCCATGTCTTCTCCGAACTTCTCCCACACCCACTGCTTTGCCTCTGCCACGGCAGAGGCTGCCGCCCTTCGGGCCCGTTGGTACCTTGCAGCTGCCTCCGGAGTCCTCCGGGATAACATATCCCAGAAAGACTCCTTCTTCAGTCGGA
>NC_045750.1:20469862-20481257 GCF_008692095.1 Etheostoma spectabile | reverse complement strand
GACCACCGGTGTCCACCAGGGTGTTCGTGGGTTACCGCCCCTTGAGGCACCTAAGAAGATTCATTTGTTTTTGTCTTTAATGTCCTACAACCATTTTTAACATTCAAGTGACCTCACTGCAGCCCAAATATTCTAATAACCCAGTTTGTCCTGAAACAAATGATGTTCATATCTTGACTGTAGACAACAGGGTTGATGTTTTACAAGCTTTTATATAAAATAAATCCAGACGGACAATTTAACTGCTACTTTATAAACAAAATGCTGGTAAGTTTTTGCAGAACAACTGTTATGGCACTTTTAATCATATGGCAGAACATTTAAAAAACAATTGCGCTATATACACTACTTTTGAATTCATTATTTCATTTTGCGATTAATCGCGATTATTCAGGGAAATTATGCGATTAATATATTTATATATATTATATATATATTATATATATATATATACATACATACATATGAGAGATAAGGATTCATTATTAATATTAGTTTTGTATTTAAGGCATTAAATACTTTTATTGTGATTTTATATTGTAACAAGTATAATGATGGAATTATAACTTAAATTAATTTTGTCCTACACCCATTCCCTGAAAGGCTCCATGACAAAAGTGGTAAAATGTCAGTCCTCTACTTTTACGTTCAGGACTACCTGCTGAGTCTGCCAGCCTGTGGTCCATGGAGAAAATTAAGGCTTATTTCAGTGTGATTAAACGCTTGCAGCCGCAGGTGTCTGAGGAGGCCAAAAGCATCTTGACACGTTATTACCAGCTGCAGAGACAAAGTGATGGCCGCAACGCTGCCCGCACCACCATCCGCATGCTGGAGAGTCTTAGCAGACTGGCTGAAGGTAAGGATGGACTTTTGACTTCATTTTAATTGTGTGTTTTTTTTTTTTAAATCAATTCAAATCTTAGGTTGGTTGACCTTGACTTGATCTCAGCCTTTTATTTAGGGGTTGTGCTCAGTTCCAAAAATGTCCTAATAGTGTCCTGAAGTATTAGCCTTTTGCATTGACCACTGTTAAAGGGGCACTATGCAGTTTGGCAATTTCTTTTCCGTTTTCTCTTTTATTGCCAGCTATTTGCTGGCAGGTTTCTCTATAGAGCTCCTCCTATAGCTTCGGAATAGATATTTGGCAGCTCCGATGTTTACTTGTGTCTGACTCCTTGCCCAGTCAGTCTGCTGTTTCCTCTCTCTGTTTAGACAATGCTTTCCTAGCTTTCTGCTTCTTTTTTGTCGGCTCAGCCATGAGGATGTGTGAAAAACTCCATTGCTACCTTGTTCTTATAGCTAGCCGGTTCCTGTATGTGCACTGCTGAGTTTCTGGGTTCTGAGCTGGCTGTCTCAGCTTGAGCCAAGCCACCTGATGATGGCGCCTGCGACTCACCTGGTCAGTTGCCAGTGGCTGGTTTTAGAACGTAAGGTTGCACCAGTTGCAACAGCTTATAGCAAAGTCAGCTACAAACAAATAGAAAAGAAATGATCTAGAATCCATTTTATTTTTATTAACTGGTCAGAGGCAGATATGTGGCAGATAGTCAGTGCACATGCACTGCATGTATGGTCAAGCGAGCTAGAGAGTGACTGAAGAGAGGCACCTAGGATGATGGTCATACAGAGATTGGATGGCCCTGAGAAGGGACCCCCTCACCCCATACTTTTCCCAGTGATTTAAAAAAAAAAATAAGTTTTTGCTGATTCAAAAGTTTCGTCTCGTCATGAATCTTTGGTCTGTACTGAGCTTTAAACTCAATCTAAACATTTTAACAAGTTGTCTACTATTGGCCTAGGCCCAGACATCTGGCTTTGGAATGTCCATTGACAGTTTCATCTGCCACACAAAAATTATAAAGGTAATCCATGACATTGGACATTGTGACATTGTGTATAATCTTCTCTTAAATCCAAAGGGAGATCAAAGAGATAACAAACGTGTATTTTGAACTTTGTGAGCATGTTGCTGTCATTTATAAGAAAACTCAAGATTGACTTTTTAAGCTAACTTCACACATTGTAGACTTTCATGTATGACACAGTTCATAAAGAAAATCTCATGTCTGACCTACGCATCCCCCCCGGAAAGTCCCACCCTGGTTGGTCGTCACTGATTTTGACACATTTTAGTTTTTTCCTTTACTATTTTTTACTCAGGTCTCTTATTCGTTAAATGTATTTAGATTTATGTCCTGCCCCCTCTGCATGTGCACAGTTTTTAATGTGGAGGAACACACCAATGCAAACGGGCAGAATCATTATCACGTAAAAATGACATTGTATAAAGGTTTGAAACAAGAGGCTGATTTCTTAATACGATTAATCATGCAGCCCAAATGCGTAGGTACTAGGGCTGTGAAAGTCAAATATAATTTGAATAATAAAAAAAATCAATTCTAGAAAACATAAGGCATTGTGAGATTTACGGCCAATTTTCACGTTAATCTTGACCGCTATAAATATGCGAGAACAGTCGATTTAAAAAGATTTTTTTTTTTAAATAGCCAAATTGGGATGGGATAATTGACAACAATTTAGCCAAAAATGAATAAAAATATATATTTTTTGCCTTAGAATTTTACTCTTCAAATTGTCAACAACTAATTTTCACCTTTAGTTTTCTAAGTTCTTGAATAATTCAGAATCAGTAATTTAACGTAAAAATCTTCAGTATACCAAATTCAGATGCAAAATACAATTTATAAAATTCAACTAATATATTTTCAACTTGCTAAAATTCAACAAGCCAAATTCAGCTGCAAAATCTAATGTTTAAAATTCACTGTCAACACCTGGGAACTAAAACTTAGATCGGGCCCAAAAAATCAAGTCCAATCCTACCCGAGCCTGTTTACGTTGTCCAAGCCCGGCCGACTGACATTATGAGCCGGAGCCCAATTTAAACCCGATAATTTTTTAATATGTGGGCCGTTATAACTGACTTTGTCAACAGTTCAATACAATTCTGAGTTGTTTGAACTACAGAAATCTGTTTAGAATTATCTTAATCAACTTTGCTATCTCTTTTTTTCCACTGCTCGCTCTGCTTGCGCAACAACACGGGCACTGATGTCACTCACCTAAGGCACCTTGCCATTCTCGCTCTAACTAACGTTACTCTTGTAAGGGGCTTGCGGTAAACCGTACTACGGCAGGAATTTCTTGCTTTTCAATCGCGGTTGAAAAAAATCCATATTGTCCCAGCCCTACTTACAGGACTTTAGAGTCTCAAAATATAGCCAAGATATCATGTGAGTCAAGTGTTTTTTACACTCTCACAAAGCTTTGACTAGAGAAGCAACCAGTCAACTGTTAATATACTGGATGTGGCTGAAACCTTTGCTCCATACATTATGTCATTTTTTTTGGTGTGCTATAAATAAAAATAATAAAGAGATAAATAAAATAATCAACGTTTCCTTCTTTAAATGAAATTGCAAACTTTGTTTTGGCCCAAATAAAAATGCTAATTGAATTTTTTTCTAAATAGCTGAAACCAACAGAACTGTACCACTGACACAGAATTGTTTTAACCTTACAGCTCATGCCAGGCTCATGTACAGAGAGACGGTGACCATAGAGGATGCTGTCATAGCTGTCTCTGTCATGGAGTGCTCCATGCAGGTAAGGATAAAACAAAATTAAATTACTTACTTTGCTACACGAACAATGATCACCAATATGATTTTTCCCTTTGTCTTTATGAAAAAGGACAACCCCTTCTGTTATAAAAAAAACAAACAAAATTAGTTGAGATAGCTAAACAATCCACTTGATATTGCTTTGGTAAAACAATTGGTAAAGGGGAGATTAGGGTTACTTTAGTGCAAGGGTCTCCAACCTTTCTTCATCTGAGGGTTACTTAAAAAAAAAACGAAAGTGGCCAAGAGCTACTTGCATCACATTTATTTACACAACACACATAAACTGAATGAAGGTACTGTTTGTACATGTATAAAATTGCAATATCCAAAGCTTATGAAAAAATCTTAACTCTACGTCAAGGTTCATTACTATTTTGCACTTTTCATGGGTCACATAGCTACACCATCGCTGAAAATATTACCATCAAGGTCTTAAAAAACATTACCACTTTACAGTTCTATGGCCCATAAAGTTATCTACCTCATTTTAAAAAATGAGGTAGATAACTTTATGAAAAACTGAGAGACAAAATTACGACGATATCGTCGTAATTTTGTCTCTCAGTTTTTCAACCTATTGGCAAGCTACTGGAAACCTGCTTGCAAGCTACCAGTTGCTTCTTGGAAATGCCTGCTTTAGTGTGTTGGCACAGAAAGCAACAGCTCAGCAGCCAACAACAACCTTAAAGGTGCAGTAAGCGATGCTGCGGAAAGATTGTTGATATTGTCAAACATAAATATGCCACCCAGATTCATTGACGGGCATTGTCACAGTGATCACTTTTGCTAGTGTCTCTGCTTACTAAACGAAATATGGCAGAATTGATGTTAGCTCATGTATGGTTGTAGATTAGCAAACTAAACTCACTGCTGTAAAGCCAACACGTTGGGAGCAGCCATCACAACTGATGAGGTTGAACTGACCTATTCAAAACAGTGAAACAGCAAACAAAGACATAACAACTGATGAGGGCTCGCATCCAGGTGGACAAGTGAGTAACTAATCGTTAGCTTTGCTGTTTCACTGAGGTTTCTGCAGCATTGAAAAGCCCAAACAGATGTTAACAAACTTCCTTTCTCGGTCATACAACTTACTTTTTTAATTTGCATTTTTCAAGACTTTTTTTTTTTTTGTTTCTCTGCCAACTCTTTTTTTGATAAATCCCTGGCTTAGACGGCACGTTCACATGGTTAGCTTTTTAGTTCAAAAAACAAATTCATTCAGTCAAGAAAGAACATATTCTTATATTCCTATACAAAAAAATACAAAGATACACCTTCGGAATTTAGGTTTGTCTCTTTCACCGAACCAAGATGAGATAAATGTACCTTGATAAACCTACTTCATTCAAAAGGGAAAGAAAATAAACAAAAGTCTCTTAGTTAAGTCTTTCCACTGTTCCAACAATCAGCAACTCAGTTTGGTCAAAAACAAATCCCTAAAGGTGAACTATTATGCTTTTCCGTATTTTCTGTCATAACTATAATGTTATAATGTTGGATTTTCATAGTAAACGTATAATGAGGTAAACGTATATCAGAGAAATCCCTGTGAGCTAAAACGTTCAGATGTTCTGAATGCTCTGGTTTCAACAGTTGTTTTTTTGGCTCGGTGTTGTGTAACACCAAACCGGCCTTCTATAATTGGTCATCTGCTCCAGGTAAGCAAGACTGGAGTGTTTTCGTGTTTTTTAGGCTACTGTAGTGTTAACATTGTCTCAATTTCGGGTCACATTACTATTGAAACATGTCCGTTTGGGTTGTATTTAGTTCAGAAGCCTTAATCTGTAATTTTTGACGATAGAAAGTGCTGCTATATTGTTTTACTGTGCACTTCTAACTATGGTAGCTGTGTGCTAACGCCAGGGAAACCTGTAATCTTGGCTGCCAATGTTTTCTCTCCAATTTCGGGTCTGATGGGGTCATATTTGGTTTATTAGCCTTTATTGGCGTTTTTCTCAGTACAAAATCCTGCCTTACAGCTTTATATATAGACTGTAAGGCAATCACATCAATGGGAGCGAGATGTGGACTGCTGACCAATGAGAAAAATAAAGTGTTCTTTGAACATTAAAGCATATAAACAATTTCTAGTACAAACACAAAATACAAGAATGCACCTGAAAATGTTATATAATAGATCACCTTTAATGCTCCTCTTTGCTGTTGGACAGTTGACACATACTGTACTGCTCAGTACATCTACATGAAGTAGTGATGAGGAGGGGGACTTTGGGTCTCCTTGTTTGCAGTACAACCAGGGTTGTACTGCAAAATGGGTGACTACAGGGTGTTGTCATTGATTTAAGAGGTGTATATCTTTCAACATGTAAAGGCCAGACAGCTATGCTTCCAGAATCTAGTGTGAAGTTACTATTTAAGCCCAACAGAAATACTAAATTGATTTATATTTACCTAATTATTGTGATACATTTTGGCATTGACACATTAGTGACTATTAACGTTTTTCATCTTGCTTTTGTCCCATGCCTCTAATTTCCACCATCCTGTGATCCTCTTTTAGGGTGGTGCTCTGCTCGGAAATGTAAATGCATTACTCACCTCCTTCCCTGACGATCCCAGTCAGCAGTATCAAAACCAGTGTCAGATACTGCTGGAAGGACTGAACCTGCCACTGCTTCTACAGAAGGAGATGGACCGACAGGCCAAGTGAGTAACTGTGTTGAGTCTGTTCTAATGCTAATACTGGGTTAATTCCAGCTCTTGTTATCTTTTTATAAAATTGTATTTAAAAAACAAAACAAAAAAACCCCGAAAAGCATTGTCCATGGAGGAACTTCTCCCCTGTGCTTATCGACTACTGTTTGGGAGCCCAAAACAGGAAAGTCATAACAACTGCAATCAATTTCTTCATGCAACTAGCATTGTGCACAGTATCATTGTCATGTTTAATGTGTTTTAAGTAGTTTTTGAATTACCGTGGACTCCTCTGACACAGAATTGTTTATAGATCCTAATAGGTTTCCTAATGGCCATAGACATGACGCCTAAGGAGTTAATCTGCATTTACTTTTTTCACTAGGCTGAAAAGCAACATCTCAGAGGCCTCTCAATTTGACCCACCAGTTGATTACCAACATCAACCCAGAGACACAAACATCATCAACAAAACACGCTGCCCTGACATAACCAATAATTGCAAGGGCGATGTCACAGTGGAGAGTGGCTTGGACTGGTTCCTCTCCATCACTCCATCACTGTCAGATGGTATGACCTCATCCATAATTACGTCAACTCAAGGAAACCTAAATAGAAAACAAAGTTGGTCAGATATGTCTACATTAACTAAACAGCCAAACTGTCAATCTAAGGACATTCCAAGTATCAATGGCTCATCATTAAACCATGATGTAATTTCAAATCCTATTGAAACAGTTGCCTCAGTCACTTCAGAAGAAAATGGAAAAAGTGAGAAAAACGTCAAAGAAAAAAGCTTAAACCAAAAGCAGATTAAGCAATCCAAGAAACCAGAAGATAAAAAGCATCCAGATTCAACGGGGTGTGTGATTCAGAAAGTCTCTAAGAATCTGAGAGACAAAAGAATGGAGCTGGACCTGAATCAACAACAGTCTGACAAAGCGGGAGAAGGAGAAGGACATGAAGAGAGGGTGATGTCTGGAGATACAAGTGAGAACTGCCTCTCAAATAACTTAGTTCAGGATAACCTGCTCTCTGGCCAAGACAGTAGATTAGAGAAGAAAGATGAGTGGGACCAGGCTAGGACCAAGAACATCAGTACACTACTAAATGAAAAGATGGCAGCAGAAGCTGAAACAGAAAAACAATTGAATGCAAAGTTTTCCGGCTTTAGATTCAAACCAAGGAAGATGAGACCTTTAGTTCACAACCTTAATGCCAGCCCAGATGTCAGCACGGAGTTCCAAAATAATTGTAACCCAGGCAGCAGAGATCCTCACACCTACAAAGAAAGCAGAATAAGTAAACAGAAGCCAGATAGTTATGATGACTCACCTGTCCCATTTACAAACACAGAGAAGAATAAGAGACAGAACCAATACCAAATTCTTTTGGAATGCGGGAAGCAGTTGAACTGTGTCAGTGAGGTGGGAGAGAAACGGGCTAAAACCAGTATTTCTTTTAGCTCAAAAGAGTTGGATAAGTATGACTTTTCCTTTGGAAAGGGCAAATTGGCACATGACAAAACTGTAGGTAGAATAAAGGGAAGTGATGATACAGAAAATCTGTGTCAAAAACAAAGAACCAGAGACACCACTTGCAATGAGACTAACGTAGGTACTTGCGTCCGACCTTTAAAACCAACCACTTGCATCAATGATCCAGCACCATCTAAATCAAGCCACACCAAGCCCACTCTGGCCCTTTCAACCCTGGCTAAACTCTCAAGTTTCTCGTTCAGCAACACAACTGAATTCCCGATCGCAGCTCAAAAAAAAGTGGAAAAAAATCCTACTGCAGTGGGAAAAAGTACACATAACAGACATGGTGCTGAATGCTCAAAAGCAAATTCCAAAGACAAGAAAACTCTAAATCCCCCCGAAAACAGTCCCTTATTAAGAAAGATCAACACTGTAATCACCGCGGGCAAAGTAAAGGACACATTACCTGCCCCAGCCACAGAGCTCGCACAAGAACTGGAACATAAATCAGGGAAAGAGTTACCAATTGAAACCAAGTGCAAAGCAAAGCAGACAGAGCCTACTCATGCTGCCAACCATGTTAGTGTAAACATGGTAAAGGATGGTCTTGTTGACTATGAAACCACTGCCATTCTGAAAAAAAGAAAGTGTTTTGAGCTGGGTGCTCCACTAAGTAGTATTGGTGGTTCTGAAGGTCCCTTCTCAAGACTGTCTCTGCCTGGCTTTGTTGAGTTAGGGAATGATGTTTTTGACACTGACTGGGACAAAGAGGTTTCAAAGAGAGCCAAAATTGGAAGTCAAAGCTGAGTTATGTGTCGATTTAAAAAAAAAAAAAAAAAAAAATTACCTCAATATTACAGTCATGTTCTACTAATCAATTTATTTCTTTGCCTGATGTAGGATTTCTTTCTGTAGTCTGAAAATAAACCTGTTGAATCATTGGAGAAGGTTAGGTTTTGATCCTAAAATTGTACTGGAATTTGGTTTGTTTTTTGCTTCCTCTTATACACTTTTAAATTAATTAGCAACATGACAAGCAATTTTATGTTTTGGCCAAAAACATATCAATGTTTTAATATAGAGAATATTTCTGTGTCTCTGCATTAAGTCTATTAACTACAAATTGTTTACATTACTGGATTTTGTACGTTGTGCTTTTCCCAAGAATCAAGGTAGCAGCTCAATAAATAACCTAGTTAATTATTTGCGTAACAAGTAGTTTTCATGACTTGAATTCAAACCACTTTACAATTATTCCAAATACAGTGTTTGCTGCAGATCCTTGCCGCAGATGCATCATGCATCATTAAGCAAGGCCAGCATAACCACTTTTGGTTTAACTGAACCAACTTGGACCAAACCTTTTTACAGTCAACTTAAATCATTTTTTTCTTTTAAATAGTTTTGAGTCACGCAAGTAGTCTTGAGCTTTATGAGGGTTTGAAATTTTTTTTCTGATATCCTGAACCACTTCCAATTATTACTTACTACAACTACAATAAGGAGTACATTGTATTATTTATATCTGCATTATTGAAGAAAAGTATTGACTAGAAAGGGGTCAAAGTTTGTCAACCAGGAGTCAGTGGGTGACTGGAGAAATGTCAAGTTTGTATTGTTTAATTGTAAATAAAGGTGTTTCACTGTACACAAAGGTGTGTCACTGTACATACTAAACTAAAAACTAAACCGTTCTTTGTGACAAATTCTCTTTTGGAGTTACAACATAATTAGTTTTGTCATATGCTGTTCAGCATGTTTTTAGGACTCAACATTAAAAGGTTAGATTATCTAGACACCTTGTTACAATGCATTATGTATTAAAATATAATAAATATACGGTATACATTAAGGGGGCCTGGGTAGCTCAACTGGTGGAGCAGTCGCCCATATATGGAGGTTTGCACCTCCAAAGAAGTGGCTGGGAGTTTGACTTTGCGGTGCAGCCCTTTGCTGCACGTCATTTCCTCTCTCTCTCTCTCTCCTTGCATGTCTTCAACTTTCTTGTATAAATAAAGGCCTAAAGGGCCCAAAAAATATATATGTATACTTTATTTAAAAACACCCACATTATGTAATAAAAACCCTGAATGCAAAATATAATACAGTGGCCCTATACCAAAGTGAGTCCTGAGGTATGTAGGACTAAAGACTCAGACTTAATTGATCTCAGGTGCTAAGTGAGTGAGTGTGTGAGGCCACATTGGCTCAGATAGGTATAAATGGGATTGGGACAGCACTTTACAAGATCATGTTACCTTGGCAACTTTTAATAACAAAGATGTTGCTGAAACTTGCCGGTTTGGATATTTTAATTTTAAGTTTATTGCTTTCCACATGGCCAAGGCACAGGAGACAGCTGGCTGATTTGAAATTACTTCAAATTCTTGTTTTACAAGCTGGATAATAGGTCCGTTTCTTTCCGTGGTTGTGTGTCAGGCTGTTGTTAACCTTTTGTAATTTCTGGACTTCTCTATGGTCTCGACAGTAAACGTCACGATGCTTTGAACTGTGGGTCATTCCCTTTGGTGAAGTCTGCATCAACGCAGACTCACAGAAAAGGCTTGTTAAGCGCGACTCAAACCCTCATGCCCTTTGAAATTCGACATTGGGACAACCGTAAGCCCTTAGGAATTCCGTCCGTCCGTGAGCCCAGACTTTGGGATTGGGCCATTTAGTGACGTTTATTGGAATGAAGGGTAATACTAATCTACTGAACAAATACTTTTTAAAATTAATTTTAAGTCACCATTCATCACACTAGAAATCATGGTATAAACGTGACGGTATAATGCACCATATTAATTTTTTTGTAAAAAAAAAAAAACGTGCAAATTTTGGATCACTTCCTGTGTCCACTATGGCATTTCAATCAGGAGAGACTTTTGCACATGTGCAAAGGTTTACTGTACAGATGCATGATAAAATGCACAGGATCTATAGAGATTGGACTCCATCATTGTAGTGCTAATACATTTTTTAAATAGGGGTAGAGAACTAGGTCTTAACCCCCAAAACGTGACAGGAATTAGAAATTAAAACCTGGGAGGAAGAAGAAGAGAATACAAAATATGTGAACTCACCTCTATGGCAGAAACGGATCTGAAAATACAAATGCAAATGTAGTAATTTGCACCCAAAACAGAAAGGAATTTAATTCCTGCATCACGTTCAGACCGGCAACACAGGCCAGTAAACAAAGTAAAATAATTTGTGGCATCTCACGCCGGTACTGCGACTCAAGCTGCAAAACGTAAAGCAAAAGAAATCTCGGCATCTCACGCCAGTATGGCAACTCAGGCCACAAAACAAAGTAAAATAAAATATATATACATATATTTAACCCAAACACTACTTCATACACAAGTGCCAGAATGAACCGGAGCCGGCTGCTCTACCCTTGGGTGGCTGTGGCTCAGTGGTAGAGCTGGTTGCCTGCCAATTAGTAGGTTGGTGGTTCAATCCTTGGCCCTGCAGTCCCATGTGAGTGTTTATCTGATGAGCAGGTGGCACCTTGTACGACAGCCACAGTGTATGAATGTGTGTGTGAATGGTAAATGGTTCCTGTAAGATGGAAAAGTGCTTTGAGTAGTCGTTAAGACTAGAAAA
>NC_045750.1:20468916-20469852 GCF_008692095.1 Etheostoma spectabile | reverse complement strand
TATATAAATACAGCACATTTACATTCAGTTTGCGCCCCCCCCCCAATACAGCCAGAAACACAAGATATGGCACATTCGATAACCTAGTGGAAGCACAATAAATATAAGTGGGGAAAAACAGTGGTTGGCTTTCCAAATTACGTCTTGCTTGACTTGGAAGCACATTCCCCTCCCCCAGTTGAAGACAGGCAGGTGACTGGAATCGGTGCTTTAGCTGATGTGTTTAAACAATCACTCCAAGCCTTGGACCCTGGACCAATCAAGCACCAAACAAAGGCTGGCCTCAGGCCTCTCAGGTGTATCTGACTGCAGAAAGAAAGATCCATGTAAGCTTCCATCTCCCCTTCTTTGGTAATTGCTGTATGAACGGGATAATCCGGGGCCTTCTAGCTGATAGCTTTGCTTCACATAGCCTTCTTCTGATCGTAACAGTACTCGGGTAAATTTAAGTCTTCTTTGATTTTCCTGGAGCTGATCATTGATTGAGCTTTTACCATTTTGGCAATTCTTCGATCCATTTGAATGGTAGTTGACCGTTTTTTTCCTATGTCGTTAAGGCTTTGGATGCCATTCAAAGGCATTTTAAATCATTTTGGCTGAGCAGCCTATAATTTTCTGCACTTCTTTATATGTTTCCCGCAGCCGGCAACAATCCCACAAGCGCCCGGTGGTGTGGTACGTGTCCTCCAAGCCTTCGCGGCAACAAATTGTAGTCACTAACGTAACTAGAAGAATATAGCAGAGCCTTTTGAGTTTGAGGGTTGTGTGTGTGAAGAGGGGATTCAGAGTTATTCACAAGGGAAGAAGCTTGGAGTAATCTAGCAGATATAAAACATAGGGAAGATTCTTTTGAGTTTGATGGTCGTCCTTATTTATTCAAACCCGAGAATACAGACGAATAACTCGCCTCACAAGAGTTGGAAAGAACCAGACAGA
>NC_045750.1:20468678-20468906 GCF_008692095.1 Etheostoma spectabile | reverse complement strand
GTGCAACAGGCAGATGAAGCAGCTGCTCCGAGCGTAAGCTACCGCTGGCAGAAACATTTTAGAGGGTTTTCACAGTGCGTCATCACACCGGAGGTCGCCATATTGGAGATACTCCGCATCACAACGGTGCACAGGTACTGAAGTAGATCCCGAACATCATCAAGGAAAATGGTTCTTATTGCCATGTTTTAAGTCACACCGAGTAAAAACATTTGGAATATTATCGAC
>NC_045750.1:20468092-20468668 GCF_008692095.1 Etheostoma spectabile | reverse complement strand
TATTCAAAACCAGGGAGAGGAATGCTAGAAGTTATCAGAAGAAAGGAGGCTAGCAAAGCTCAGATAGCAAACTGGGGCTCTTTGAAATGAAAAAAAATAAGTCACTTGGCTACACCTTGAGTATCGCAACGATGTCATGCAGTTAAGGTTAGGTTGATTAAAGACGTTATTGCATTGCTTACTTTGACCTTCACAACACAACGGGCGTTAATGAGTTGGTAATGCGTCTCCCTCACTCATCCACACACCGTCTGGTTATAGGCCTCCAAACTTCTGTAGGATTTAAGGTCTGCAGCTGTGTATGGGCTCGGCAAGAAAAGCAGGTCGTTGACTAGCTATATCGGGATATGCAACAGAAGAAAGAATCACCGGGTCGTCATGGATACAAGTAGAGGGAGCCTACTCGTAGGGATTTGCACCGCCAATAAACTGTAGTTCCTCGGAATATTGCGCCTTTTCTTGTGGTCCAAGTCCTTCCCTATATACCTTTGCATCTTGGATGCTTTTCTGTTGTTTAGACATTCACTTAAAGTATCCAAAGTGCATAATACTCCACTATACTCCGTTCAGTTGTTT
>NC_045750.1:20465938-20468082 GCF_008692095.1 Etheostoma spectabile | reverse complement strand
CGAGTATCTCCAATATGGCCGTGCATCTGGGTTACTGCTCAGAAATTGACGTCGGTGAAAACCCTCTATTACTGTGCAAGCCACATGCATATTTAGCCCATTTAATCATATCCACTACAGTGCTCAATTACCTTTTTTTTAGGATATAAAGTACAATTTGTCACCTCAAAGGCATGGAGCACACCCCTTACACCCCCCTGGCATTTAGGGGATTGTTGTCAGCTGTGAGAGCGGAGGAAGGCAGGGACAAAGGCTGCCTGCCCTTAATAAAGGTTATTTTCTGTAATGTCATTCAAGGAAATATAGTCAATGCATGGCCTGAGAGAGCCATCCTTCTTACCCACAAAAAAGAAATCTGCATAAGTTGAAGAGGACGGACAGATTATTCCATTCTTCAGCAATGAGGTGATGTACTCGTCCATAACTGCCCTCTTCAGCCAAGAGATGGAGTACAGGCGCCCCTTAGGGACAGGCGTGCCAGGTAGCAGGTCAGTGGCACAGTCAAAAGGTTGATGAGGAGGGAGTGACATGGCTTTTGTTTAAGTCAGGGTCGCTACCTGAGCTTAGTTCAGTCACTGGAGTCTCAGAAATGACAGTCCGAGTCACATGGTTATCTTTACGTGAGTGTTCATACTCTTCTCCCCACCCCTTTATTTTTCCTGAGCGCCAATCAATGTAAGGTTATGTTTCTTCAGCCAAGGAAACCTAACAATTAGCGGATGCTGTGCTGAGTCAAACAAATGTAATTGTATGATCTGTGTTCGGTTGTCATTTAATGTTACCTGAATAGGTTCGGTACAATGTGTCACTCTAAACAATAAACGACAATCCAAGGCAGTTGCCTTAACAGGGTTGGTCACCAGAACACTCTAAACTTGGTTCTGTTGGGCTAAGTTCCAGTCCATGAGACTTTTGTCTGCCCCACAGTCAATTAACACCCTCTGATTAACAGTCTAGTCATTTATGAAAGGTTTTACCTGGACCAGTGATCGAGTAGGAAAAACAGAGGCAATCCTGCTCACCAGCACCCTCCTCTTGGCTGGTGAGCTCGATCTTTTCCAGGTGGCGAGTCGGTGGGCCAGTTGCCCATAGTAGAAGCAGCACCCCTCCTTCTGTCTATCCTCTTGAGAGAGCTTATTCTCCCCCAGCTGCAATGGTTCCTCCAATGCACTGGGTGGCGGTTTTGTCCCGGAAACTGCCAACGTGGGGCAAAAAAAAGTCCTTGAAGATTGGATCCCTAGAGTGTACCCTTGATGACCGGGAGGAGGAACTGCTGTCCGACGCCGCAATCTCTCCCTCTCCCTTAGTCTGTTGAACATGAGTCAACATGGCTATGACAGCTTCTAGATCCTGGGGAATCCCAAAATACGCTAAATGTGTCCATTCATTAAATTGTTTTAATTACTATTGAAGCTGTTGTGTTCCACCTGCTTTCTGAGGCTACAATGTAGGACTCAATGGCATAATCTACTACTTGACGGTGTTGCTGCTTGATCTGCATGAGGGTTAGATATTGATACCCAACAACATCAAATACAATGGATAACTGTTATGGTATGCAAGGAATAGTGGATAAAAATTCAGAGAGCAGGCGGAAGTGTCTTTGCTTGAAAATTGATTAACCCTCTATTGCATGTTGTTGCCATATGGCAACAAATTCTTTTTCTTAGTGTTTTTCACAATAAACCATGTAAAATGCATTGTTTTTTGTTTAATTGTGTAAATAGGTCTTTTATTTTGAAGTTGTACCCATTTGATGACTTCACATACCCACAGAATCCTGCCCTCCCCCCCTTTTTCTGGACATGTGCCACACTAAGGCTCACGCTCCAGGATCAGCCAAAATGTCGTTGTTTTTCTCAATTTTAGAAGCATTTCTTTGAAGAAAAAAAAATTCAACTGTTATCTGGAATAAGTAAACTTTAATTTTCTCATCTTAAACCAGTTAAAATTTTGTATTTTTTCTGTAAAAGGCTAAAATTAATGTGTTGCCATATGGCAACATTATGCAATATTGACATGAAATGTGGACATTTTGCCTAATGCTCAATTGAATACTATAACTTTAGGCTACTCTACACTATGTTTGCAATTATTTATAGATTTTTCAAAGAAAAACTAAAATGTATTTATATTATGTTATT
>NC_045750.1:20452121-20465913 GCF_008692095.1 Etheostoma spectabile | reverse complement strand
AGGTCTTTTATTTTGAAGTTGTACCCATTTGATGACTTCACATACCCACAGAATCCTGCCCTCCCCCCCTTTTTCTGGACATGTGCCACACTAAGGCTCACGCTCCAGGCCAAATGTCGTTGTTTTCTCAATTTTAGAAGCTTTCTTTGAAAAAAAAATTCAACTGTTATCTGGAATAAGTAAACTTTAATTTTTAAACCAGTTAAAATTTTGTATTTTTTCTGTAAAAGGCTAAAATTAATGTGTTGCCATATGGCAACATTATGCAAATATTGACATGAAATGTGGACATTTTGCCTAATGGGCTCAATTGAATAACTATAACTTTAGGCTACTCTAACACTATGTTTGCAATTATTTATAGTATTTGCAACGAAAAACATAAAATGTATTTATATTATGTTATTCCAGCATTTTGTAATTAATATTTTTTAAATTATAATTACACACTAAGTAAATGAATTGCTCACCAATAAAAAATAGTTATTCCAAAGGAATCATGTTGGCGCACTCAAATTACTGTTTGTCCAATGACATTATAGTCAAATAACCTTCTGGTTTAAATAGGAGTTCCTAAAGGAAGATTTTGTATCAGAAATATGTTTTCAGTGGCCATTAGTCAGTAATTATAAGTTTAGTCAGTGTGTTGTACTTATTTTGCCTAATCAAGTACATTGTATCCGTGTGTCTTCTTTCAGGTGTACATGACAGACTTATACAGTGTATTTATTATAATTATCAAAAACTATAATTAAAACTAAACTAATTTGACTCGTGAACACATTGGGCTACATGCTGATACATATAAGTTGAATTGTTTGGTAATTATTTCAATAAAAGCATGTTTTAAAGAAATAATGGATTTTTTAGCACTTTCCACGAATGTGCGTTGTTGCCATATGGCAACAAATTACCAACTACCCCCCCTTCAATTTTTAAAAAAAAAATTCTTTGCAATTGCATTATTTAAGCATCCTTGAGTAATAAAAACACATCAAGACATTTTTACCATGTTTAAAAAATAATTCATGCAATAGAGGGTCCAAAAAAATGCAAAAGTAACACAAGGAATCCAAGCTGAGGCAGGCAAAAACCAAGTCCAGAAAGCAAAAGGAAAAAAGCAGAATGATGAGATGAAAGTACAGAGAACGCAGGGACATGCTACAAACTAAATAATCTGACACAAGACAAAGGGAACAGAGGCTAAGAGGTTATTAGCAAACAAGGAACAAGTGAAACAACGGGTGAAACACATCAGGGTGGGGCAGAACAATCAGACAGGAGGGAAAACACAGGAAGTAAAACTAGTCAAGACAAGGAGCGAAAACTGAGACGTCAAAACAGAACAGGAAACAGAACACACACTTACTGGAAAGCAGACACTTACTGAAAACACAAGACAGGAAGTACAACAAGACAAGACAAGGGAGGAAACACGGACTAGGACATGAATCAGTTAACAGAACAAATAACTGAACAGAAACATGCACAATAATCACTTAATCATACACAGACAGGAAACAAAAACCCACAGTACAGAAACAAAGAAGCAATAGGGAAACAGGAAACAGAAATCTACACAACCCCAACAGAAATACACACAACAGATTTTAGTTCAAGCGTTTACCAACAAGCAAATTGCGCACATTTGTTGGAAAATAAACCCTGCAACACAGCCTTTAATTCACATTAGCCAAAAGGGAAACAACTCCCTTGTGATTTGTCCATGATTAGTTTTCCATTTAGGAAGGACAACAGCTTAATACAAAATATAAAATGTATGCACATTTAAATTCATTATGTTTACGGGTTTTCGGTGGTGTTATAACACGTTAGGCTACACAGTGCTTGCTAGGAGATTGATCATTTGTATTTGATTAGTTAATATTACAAATTCCACTAACTCACACACATCACATTAATAAGGCTGCACAAATTAAACCAGGTTCCATCCTTTACTGTCAAACTGGGAAAACAACAAATGCAATGGGATTAAGTAGGCTAGTCTAAACTGTTGTGTGCATGAGATAAATCTTTTCTGAAATTTCTGTGAACAAGAGGAAGAGAAGGAGGGAAATGAGACCTGGGGTCTCATTTATAAAACTGTGCGTAGGATCCTAACTATAAGTGTACATATGCCCAAAAGCCAAAAATGGCATTTGCATATGTCATAAGCAATGTTCCCTTTATACATCACAGATTACCCACAAATGTGCGTATGTAAAACAGCCTCTTATCCCGCCCTGTACATGCCCAATTTTAACCATAAATAGTAAATGCAAAGCACCTCGTGAAGGCAGATAAGTATGTTATTGATCCTGGCAGTTGTTCTTTCGTGACGCCAAATTATATTGACGGAGAAAAAGCAAAAAAAAACTCTGACGCTCGGGAATTTTTAATCAAATTATAATTTGGGCCTGTTCTCGCACAGTGGTAGGTAAACCTGACTATAGACGCATTACAGTACTCGGGGACAGCTTCGATATATATACTAGACCTACAGGTACATGTATATGATAAAATGTAACCTGAACTATATTTTATCCAAACAAGTCTTAGCAATAAAGTTGAAGATTATATTTATCAACACTTAGCTGTAAACAGCCGGTTGCCCCCAGAGTTGCGTGGACCTGTATTTGGATGGTTCTGGCACATTGCCCTCACTACTGGATTCAATTCAGTACATAGATCCAAGAGTGCAGCATATATATGGCATATTAGCCAGTCATCGTCATGGTCCCTGAAGTCTCTTTCTTTCCTGATTCTTCCAATTAGGGTTAGTCCTGCTGCAGTGCCAGCAGAGCCATCATGCAGCATTATGCATGGGGGGTCACAGCATAATTTGGTATACAACAATTTGTGATTGTCAACACCTTGCCTAAAGCACAGCATAACCTATATCCACCACCCAGAGATACAATTTGAAGAAAAAAGTGTAAAAGGCAAACACACTTTTCTTCATGCAGGTTTTGTCACTAACAGTAGTAAAGTTAAGACCGATAAGGACATTAAGTGTAATGAATGTGCGAGAGCTTATCGGCTGTATTTTCAGACTTTGACATTTGATTATATATGCACAGTATTATTTGCATTGTGTTCTGGTAGGGTATGCTATCGTGTTATCCATGGAGTCGGGTCATCTCATCCTCCTGTGCTCCGTAGCGGGACAATGTGACGGTGAAACTGTGTCGATTAAATGTTAAGGTTTGAGTTAGATTTTACAAGGTGTTTATGGAACAATTATCACTCAGTACAAGCGCAAATAGCACTGCTGGATTTATCTTTATTATAACGTGGATGATATGCAGAGAGAAAAAATGTGTGCGAGGCATCAATACTATTATGAGTAATCCTTATTTCCACATTTACTTTCTGCAGTCTGACTCCAGTTCACCACATGACCATCTGCGTTGCCAGGGGACAGTAAACCAAAATGACTCACTCATTCATTCATTCATTCATATTTAATATACAGGAAAGTTAAAAAGTAACATTACATTACAATATAAATGTGCCTGACTCAGTTTAAAAACTGTTTTTCAGCAGGTTCCTGTTCTGCAGAAACCTAAAACATTGACTGTGGTTACAGCACTGCCTGTTATTAATACAAGATTTTAACCCTTTCCATTTCAAGACACCATTCCTCTTATCATTGTCATTATATCAACTTAACTTCAGCACAGGTCAGCACAGTCTTTGAGCACCCGTCCCTGTATATCAGGGCCTGCTGCTTTTTGTGCATTTAGTCTTCTTAACGTCCTCCGGACATCAGCTGTCTCAAGTCTGAGTGCCTATTCATCTGAGCGAGGTGTGGATTTCCTCACAGGAGTGTTGTCGAGTGCCTCAAACCAACCAAAGTAGTTGTTGAGTGTGTTGAGAAAGTCTGTGTTGTCCCCACAGGGTACCGGAACAGCCTTGTAGTCTATGATGGTCTGGATGCCTTGCCACATGCATCTGGTGTTTGTCGGGTTGTGAAAGAATCCCTGGACTTCAGACGATAGGCATGCTTTGCTATTCTGATGGCCCAGTTCAGGTTGGTTCTGGCTGACCTGAGCACCCCAAACAAACAAAATGGCTCCATAATAGGTACACATTGCAGAGGCTGACTTAGCCCCGTGGTTGTCCTCCAGACGGCGTCTCCTTTTTCTTTCTCTCTTTTCCGCCAGGTGAGCATGTTCCCGCTTGCGCTGTGAAACACTTTTCTGCACTCTTCTCTGACCGACATGCAACTCACAATCTGATAGACGGCCTTTGTTCCGCTTTGTAGGCTGCTACGGCTCAATACCTTTTCTGTCTGTGGCCAGTGGAAATGAACGAGGGTAAAACCGTTTTTTAGACCTGACTAAATGAAATTTGAGACCTTGGATGTAATTCTGGCCATTTTTAAATAGACTTATTAGAAACTTTATCAGTCTAGTCACTAGTGGTTGGTAAAATGCTATGAATGCTTAAAGGAGGCCAGCTTTTCCTGACATTCCTAAGAGAAAAAGGAAACCTTATCTGCCAATCAGATTGAGGCCAGGTTTGACCGAGCTCGACATTGAATGGTCGATTCATCGTAAATAAAAAAAATCAGGGAGGCAAGGTTGAACCTGGCTTCTCACCAATCTCATGCCTCAGACCAGATGAATAACTATGGTAATAACACAAATGCAGCAGTGCCAGCCGGCATAACTAACAGTAAGTTATAGCGGCAACATTATGTATGGCGATCTTGAGTTTTTTTGTGAAAAATGACTTCACTGAATTTGCTTTTTGAGCTACAACTGAAAATGAAACAACGGTAGGCCCTGAGAGCACTCAGTGACAAACAACAATCAACAGAGAACCTTGTTATGAAACATTATCTAACAAGTGTAGGCTCTGTCGTAAAGGCTAGAGGTGCTCGGTTAGCACAATGGCAGCAAGTCATAAACAACATGTCATTAACGGAGTAAAATATTATGATCATTATTATGATGCTAACTGCGTTGATAATCAAACCACACTGCAGCTAGTAGTACTACTAGTATCCCTACTATTTTAGTGGTTTATAAGCAACTGGTTTCTTGCACGTCCGTTAATGAGAATAAAGATGGTAATATATGTTGATGCAGATTCTGACTGCTGGATAACATTAGCTGTCTACATGAAACTCCCAGCTGAGGTCCTAGAATGTTAACGTTAAGCTGCAACTAAGAAACAAGAACAAGCTAATTAATGTCAACCGAAGCATTTTGACTTGGTGAATGTCAATTTTAAATTCGTGTAAAACCGTACTACTAACGTTACTCCATGCCGTTACATTTCTTTTTTTTTAAATACACATTAGAATAGTAATTTCAGCATTTGTTTAGGAACGGTTGTTATGTGATACTCTTCAAATTACATTTTAATTTGTTTCAACAGTCATGTAACCAAAAGGCAATATTATATAAATAAAATGTAAAATTATATATAAAATGGTGGATTTTGGAGTGAATTTTCAAGATAATTATTACAAAGAGTACCACACAATGGATGATCTGCAAAAGTAAATCTTCATGTCAATGAACATATCAGTGCTATCAGAATGTCAAGTCCTTGTGTCATTTTCCACAAAGAAAAGGCTTAGTTTTGTGAAAAACGTAGTTGTGTTGTTAATATAAAATTGTACTCTTTAGGTATTTTTTTGATATACACTATGGCTAAATTTTTTATGACAATTGAAAATGCACTTTTTCTGTATGGAATTCATACATTTCAACAGTACAAAGTCACATTATTTTATGTGAGATTAGGATTGCAAGAGATTTACATTTGTTGTTTTATTTTTGGTTTTCAACAAATTACAGTGTCATTGCGATTCAGAAAAAAACAACACAAAACTATTTTATAGCACAAAAAAGTACCATGTCAACATTAAACAGATTACCACAGGAAACGTGTTTTTTCTGAATGGAAAGCTTGCTTGACCGATTATGACAATGAGTTCAACCATTTTGCATCTAACCCTTGTGTTGTCTTCCCGATGACCAACGGTCAGTTGGGAACTTTTTGTTTTTCCGGGTCAAAATTCAAAATGTTAACTTTTTTCAATGTTTTTGTCATCTTTTTCAACACTTTTGTTGCTTTTCCACTGATGTTTTTGACACTTTTGCCAGTGTTTGCAAAATTTTCTACACCTTTTGACGTTTTTTGTTGTCTGCGTTGTAGAAAGCCATCCATGTTACTTTTTGTTTTTTTTATTGGTTGAAGGAAACCCACATTTTTGAAAATGTGTCAAATTTGACCTGAGGACAACAGCAGGGTTAAAGACATAGCCAATTAACTTATGCCTATATGTTTTGGGGGAAAGACAATTCAACAGATATCCAGTGTTGTATTTTCATATTCATGTAAAAAACAACAGACAATTGTACATGATCAATTGCATCCATTAACAAAAGCAACTGCTGTTTGACCAAAACAATGATAAATTGCTTTTATCTTGAGCACAAGTGACTAGATCATGTAAGGTTGAACAAGCAGTTTTGAGAGTGTCAATTGTAAATAAACACAATTTTACTGGTAATTAATTACACACTTTTAATATTCTTGGATCAGATAATGTCATTTTCACATCAACCACTTGTGTATAATTTGATAGATATGGTTGAATACAATGCATCCTGGTACTTGCCACATACTTGATTCATGTAAAGGCTCAAGTAAAAGTAAAATATAGGATGTATTACTGTTGCTACATAAGATAAATGTAGTACTACCTATCTCAATGTTTGTCTAATAACCTTGAGCAAAGCGAGAAGCAAGGATCATAGCAGACTGGCTCAGGATCCAACTTAAAGCTGAATGTCTCTGTTCACAGTCCTTCAACAACATGTAATTCCCTCAGTTAAATTGTGGTTTGGTTTGTTGAGGCAGTACATCTCTGAGCCACTGCTTCCCCTTTACTTTGCCTTTATCTTTGAGATTATTAGGTGGAACATCTCTATGATGTTGAGGATCACAGAGAGGACGCTCATTGCCAACATAAAGACAATGAAGATGGTTTTCTCTGTGGGGCGACTTATAAAGCAGTCTACTGGTGACGGACAGGGGTAGTGGTTAAATGAAATCTTAATAGGCATAAGTATGAAGCCATAGAGGTAGTACTGGCCTACGATGAAGGCCACTTCAAGCAGGATCTTGAACAGCAGCTGCATCAGGTAGCTGACCAACAGGATGCCTTTGAGCTGTACCTTGCCATGTTCATCTGAATACTTTGGAGCTTTAACCTTCCCATTTTTACCAATTTTCTGCTCTAGGCGTCTCCTTAGCTTGTTTTCTCTGCGAATCACCAGCAGGACGTGGCCCAAATAAATGATTGTTGGAGTGGAGACAATGAGGATCTGGAGGACCCAGAAGCGTGTGTGAGACATTGGGAAGGATTGATCATAGCAGGCGTTCTTGCAGCCAGGGCTTTTGGTGTTACAGTTCATGTTTGCTTGTTCATCTCCCCATATTTTATCTACACCAGCAGCTAGTATAAAGATCCTAAAGAGAAAAAGAACACTCATCCAGACCTTCCCTACTATAGTAGAGTGGGATTGCACCTTGTCCAACAAATCAGACAAGAAGGACCACTCCCCCATGATGATAGCCTATGAAAGAGAAGACAAAGAAGGCAATGATGAACACACTATTGACCAAAGACATAGCAGAATTCAGTCAAGTCGGTGTCAGCCAATTTGATTTGTGTGGAACATTTTACACACAATTCAAGGTGAAAATTGAAACATTTGGAAAAGACATAGCAGAATTACAAGAAAAAGAACTGCAAGCAGTTATGACGGGCCTCCCGACTCCAGTCAACCCCGACACGAATTGCCTCAAACAACCTGGGGAACGCGCAAAAGCGGTACCAAAAACGTAACAATGGGGAGGCAAACGTCTGACGCAAAGTCTGCGGTACGTTGCTGTTGCAAATTTCCCATTAACATTGATTGAGTAGAAGGACCGAAACTGGTCAACGTTGGCTACAGCACCCCTAAAGGCCAACCTTTGCCAAATTTGGTAAAGTTCCTTAGAGTGGCATGCCGAACAAGCATTGCAAGTTTCATGGCAATAGCATTTACTGTAGCAGAGACATTGCAATCGCAAATTTCCCTTTTAAATGAATTGAGTTATTGGCCAAAACAAATAAACGTTGATTATAGCGCCCCCTAACAGCTGATCTTCACCAACTTTGGTACAGAGCATCGTTGTGGGACCATGAACAATAATCTCAATAAAGTCTTTTGCTGATAACATTTAATTTGGCCGAGATATGATATGATATGTGTTTGGTAGCTACTACGGAAAATTTATTTGGTTGTCAAATGCGCATACTTTAATGTAGCAAAACTCTTTAGATAACGTTTTTTCAGGGCCATCTGTAGACACTGGTTAACAGAAAAACACCAAATTATTTTATAGCTCATAGAAAAAAAGTACTATGTCAAAATTTAAACGATTACCACAGGAAATGTGTTTTTTCTGAATGAAAAACTTGCTTGACCAATTATGACAATAAGTTCAACCATTTTGCATTTAACCCTTGTGTTGTCTTCCCGTTGACCATGCAATTTTTTGTTTTTCTGGGTCAAAATATTTTGTTGCTTTCACACCAATGTTTTTGTCACTTTTTTCAAAGTTTTTGTCACTTTTCCCGACATTTGCCATTTTTTTCTACACCTTTGTATGGTTTTGTGTGTTTGTACAATTGTACATGATCAATTGCATCCATGTACAAAAGCAATTGCTATTTGACCAAAACAATGATAAATTGCTTTTATCTTGTGCACAAGTGACTAGATCATGTAAGGTTGAATAAGCAGTTTTGAGTTTGTCAATTGTTTTACTGATAATTAATTACACACACTTTTAATATTCTTGGATCAGATAATGTCATTTTCACATCGCCCACTTGTGAACAATTTGATAGATATAGTTGAATACAACACATCTTGGTACTTGCCACATACCGGATTTATGTAAAGCTTCAAGTAAAAGTAAAATTTAGGATGTATTACTGTTGGTACATAAACTTTATGTAGTACTCTGACAATTAAAAACTGGATGTGACTTAACTCAATATGTATGTCTAATAACCTAGAGCAAAGTGAGAAGCAACGCTTATACCAGACTGGCTCAGGATCCAACAGCTAAATATCTCTGTTCAGGGTCCTTCAACAACATGTACTGTAACAGTTGAATTGTGGTTTGGTTTGTTGAGGCAGTACACCCCCCTCTGAATACAGTATAGCTGCATAAGAAGCTTGCAATATAGATAGATATAGATAGATATATAGATATTTCTAGATAAAAGACATGCAAAAGACATGAAAGTACACATTCTAAGTGTTGCTAAGGAGCCTGAGTACCTAAAAAATCAAACAATCAACACCCGTTTTATAGCTAAGGATTATAGGATAGAAAGATTTTATTTGCAATCCCAAATGTATTTTTCCATAAGGCATAATGCCATTATATATTTTCTTATTCTATAAAACATTTGAATGATTGGCTGACACCAATGCTAATATTATCGGACGGATTGTATTTGAAATCACAGTTAGACCATCTCGAGACACTTATTACTCACAAAAACATATTTCGTAGATGTTAATAACATTTTATAACAAGGTTCTGCAACGTTTTGCTACCCAAGACCATCACGTCAACGGAAAAATCAATGTCTGTTTCTTAAGGCTGTGAAATATAATCAAACAATAAATTAAATTATATTATTATATTATTATATATTATATATATTATTATATAATACAAGTTTTTAACTCTTCACACAGTAATAAATGTTCCTACCTCAGTTAATGGCCACTGTCTTGTTCAGTCAGTCCCTGTGACTGAGGTTCTCTCACTTCCCTCTTTAATTCAGGCTGACACTGCAAAATCTAAATCCTCCTAGGTCTCACTAACCCTGCCCAATCTCCCTTAGCACATGACTATCACTGTGTAGGATTCAAATGGACTCATGCTTAGAAATTTCATGCACCGTTGACCATAAATGACATCAAATTTAGCTGTTCCGTGTATAACCTTTACAAAAACTAAAACTGTCACATATCCCCAAACAAAATGCTGAAGTTTAAGCTACTTTAAACAGGTACATAAAACTCTGAAAAGTGAATCCCTGTAATTTGTATATATTTCACGTATTTCACAACCATGGAAGGAGAAAGTCAGGGTGGATGGCTGAATTACAGGGCTTTCAACCTGTGGGAGCATAGTTCATGTCCTGGTGGAAAAATAAAAGATTTTGACCTTTGTGCGTGTCACGCAAGCAGTGTGCAAGCTCTAACCTGTTAACATGGGAGCCAAAAAAATGGACACGCCACAGAGCTGACAAACTCAGGCCATGCAGGCGGTGTGCAAGTAACATTACCGCTGAGAAAGGACAGCAGCAATGTTCAGCTTTGGAGACAGAGAAGACATAAACAATTACAAGATAATTACCTCCTCTAAAGAGTCTGTGCGTCATGTAGATGTGCCGACAATGTTGTAATTATTTAGAAATCCTCATGCAGACGACAGAAACTATAGCGTTAACTGCAAAGACTAAACTAACATCATTTGACCGGTTGTCATGTGCCAAATTCCGTAGGATATCATACCAATGGGTGTGGATAAGTTTTCTTACAATTTCATACAAACCCGTTCATGAGAATGCGTTGCTCTAAAACACTGCAGCCAAGGCTGAATTTATCAGTTAGGCAATAGGGCAGAAATCCAGAGGCCATGAATTCACCAGACCTTTTATTTGTCAACTGTTTTTTGCTAATTTAATTGCAGTTTAATTTGGGCATATGGACTGTACCATTATAACACAACATAAAAGGTGGGTCCTGTTTTTTTTTACTGTGAAACCGTGTCTCGGAGTTGGTAGTTTTCTCCATCCGTCTCCAACTCTACATTAGAAGGGGCACCGAGGCACACTTGGAGGAACTAAACACTGACTGCAACTCATCTGCTGGGCATCCTGCTAGTCAGTGTGCAGGCCTCTGTTGGGTGGCTTCTGGTCCCCTGTTGGTTTTTAGTGGGGATGTTGGTGTGGTTTCCTTTTGCTGAAACTTGGCTGAATTATATGACAGTGCCATTAACTGGGTAGTCTCGCTTTGCCAAACCCTCCTCCAAAGCACGCTAGAAGAGAGTCTGGCTTCTCCACATAGCATTCAGGGATGGGAGGAAAACTTGCTCTGGTTTATTGGCATTTCTTTAAACCAATAACAATTGTCTTGGGCATTGGAGAAAAGCTGCGGTGCCGCAGCAAAATAGGGTCGGAAGGAACTTGTTTAGGTGTAACGTGTACATTTAAAAGTGGCCAAATAGTCTATTTAGCTGTCTGGATTTACCTTGCAGAGATCTGAGAAAAGATTAACTGTAGCCCTCATAAATCCGGTGCCTTGGGCACCGGATATCCAGCCTAAATAAGTAAAATCCAGCGGATTTTCCGGAGCAATTCTGGAAGTTGTACGACAAGGTTATAACCTATTAACTGGGTGACTCTTTCTGTGTGTTGATCTGGGGGCCACATTCTAATTTATGATAAATCACGCACAAGTTAATGAGCTGATGAGAAAACATTTTACTGGATTAGTGTGACAGATTTTGTGTGACAAATTGATTGATTGACTGGGCCCCTAGCAGGTTAAAAGGACCTTGTCTGTAGTTCGAATGTGACCATAACCAAATGTGGTAGTCACATCCCTCCAATTATTGGTTCAAGATTCTCACAATATCAAATACTAGCTTATTTAACATACACATATAACATATATAAGTTTCTAAATAATATTTTAAAATGGTGAATATACTTCAGCTTGATATGCCTTACTTTTATTGTCATTCAGCAAAACAAACATGTAAAGCATTAACAAAATGACATATATGGCTCCTTTAAAAGCACATATAAACAGGGTAATAAAATAGAGCTGTATGAAGCTTTGTATTGAAATACCAAATAAATAATTTCCAACAGGTTCCAGCTACTATATGCTGATAGTATCACCCATATTTGTCATGTATAATCTATTGCACCAGCTAAAAAGTATTATATCACTACATTTACTCAATTTATCCCAAATTATCTGGTTCTGGTAATGTTTCCACCATTCTGTCAAATTTCATGTTTTGTTTTATTTTGAAAGTTCGGTTTTTCCTTGTGTTGTCTTGTTTTACTTCCTGTTGTTTATTTTCCCACCTTGTGATTACTTGTCCCCGCCCTAATGTGTTGCACCTGTGTCTCATTGTCTCCCGTCTTGTGTATTCAGGTTCAGTCTTCCCATTACCCAAGGGCAAGATTGATTGCTTCCTTGTGTTTAGCCATCAAGCGTTTTTCCTTGAGTCCTTTTTGAGTTCCTGTTGTTTTCTTTGGATTGAGTCCTTTTTGAGTTCCTGTTGTTTTCTTTGGATTTTGACCATTCCTTGTTTTATGGATTTCCCTTTGCCTGTCATTTTTTGACACTGTTGCCTGTGTTTTTATTAGCTTGCTAATAAAACTCTTGCATTTTAAGTACCTGAGTCCTGTGTCTGTGGTTCCATTTACCTGTGTGCATGACACTTTCTTTACCCGCAAGTTTCAGGAACAAAATCTGGGCACCTCTCAGAAGGTGATATTAATAAGTTCCAGGTACTTTCAGGTGTTCCCGGCGGTGCTGTCCATCAGGATTGGTCAAAAAAATGTAAACACATATCACAAGAAGGACTACAACAAAGGTTCACAATGAATGTTGCCACGCCATATCCATTACAGTATCAGAACCCCTTCTTTTGTTGTCCGTCCTACAGCTGCTTACTCAAACCAACCAAACACGTAAAAAATGTCTGTCCTGCTTCTGCCTTTTCAAAAAAAAAAATCTAGTGTGAATTATCTGACACAAATGTCTGTGTGACACCTCAAAAGAGACCTGACTGAGGCAGCAGAGGTTGCTTAGAGGCACAGTTCTGCTGAACAGGCTCGTCATGCTTAGCTCTACGACCGCAAGGTAAAGGCTCACCATTGATTGTTGGTGACAGGGTCTTGTTGGCAAACAGAGGTGAAAGAAAGAAATGGAAAGTTGCAGACATATGGGCGTCGATTCCTTACGAGTGTGAAGGACACAGTCACTGGCAAACAAAAAGCAGTTCACCGGAAACTACTCCTTCTTGTCGGTTTCCTCTTGAGCGATGATGTTGACCTGTTTGACCCCTGTCAGATGCTGGAAGTGACCATGGTGATGCTCTGCCTCATGACCTACTTGACAGTGATGAAAAAACATTGTAGTGGATTTTGCAATCTGGAAAGAATGCAGGATTTGTTAAAGTTGTTTATGACTTACCAGTGATGGGCGGTGATGTCAGTAAGAGGCTAGGCACCGAGTTATGAAAGCCAGATTACCTAATTTATTCTTTAGGCTAATACTCAATCAAAACAGTAGGCTAAACGTTACGCACAAGCGCGGCATGCATGCACGGTCAATAGCAAGACATTTCCAATAATTCAATCAAAATCAATCTAAATGTATTTATATAACACTTTACAGCAACCAGCAGGGTCCAAAGTGCTTAACAGAATAAGTAAAAACACATCATCCAATAGAAAGAATGAACATAGAAAACAGTCAAATCAGAAAAGGTCTCAAAGAAACAAAAGACAAAAGAATTCAATTTTCACACATTGTATTAAAAGCCAGACTAACAGATATGTTTTGAGTATGGACCTAAAAGAAGCTACATCTGTAACAGTGCAAATATCAGGGGGTAACTTGTTCCAGAGTCTTGGGGCAGCAACCGCAAAAGCTTGATCCCCCCCCCC